>NC_056732.1:1391359814-1391469814 GCF_019279795.1 Protopterus annectens
TGGAACTATCTGAGCTGTGCAGCACTCTAAAATTAATGGACTATATATAAACAGCACCCAAAATATTAATCAAAAACCAGAAGTACTATATGAAGTCAAGAGACAATTTACACCTGAAAGTCATTCTGTACAAAAGCGTGCATTACTGGCATTACTAATTCCAATGCTACTTTACAGATTTTTAATGTTTGTTTGCCTAAATGATAACATTGTGAACAAGATATAAGTGACTTAACGGCATAACGTCATTTAAATAACAACTGAAGTATTTTGTACGATATGCAAAGTATCTATAGGGTATTTAACTAAGCAAATGGACAAGATATTTTTGTTTCACTTAGAAATTAATTGGAACAAAATGTTGCAATTTAATAAGGAGTGTAAAAGTGTGCTCTTTAGAAATACAAATGATTTTTATCATTAAAGTTATCAAATGAATAAATATATTAGAAGAGTGATTTGGATATTAACACTTTCTACACTGAATTTTTATTTTCTAGTTCATGTGTTTCCGTTAAAAGCAATCAGCATCTTTGGCATTGTGTTTGGGTCTATAGTTGCCACTATCATCCTTGGGGCAGCTTTCCATACTTTCTACAAATTCTGCGGAAATGGTAAGAATACAATGTGCTATGGGTAAAACTGTTTTAAGAAGGTTATCTTTTGTCTCCTGGTACACTGCATGATTTTAGGAAATAGTGAAAAGGAAAACCAAAATAAAAATAACTTTTAAAAAATCACCCAAGCTTTTCAGAAAGTATCAGTATTTTTTCTCAAGAAGCATTAGGACATGCAAGGTCTACTTCATGTCTCTGCATGCTATTGGCACGTGCACACTTGCTCACTGACACTTAATCAAAAAGGCAAGTGCTCCAAATCTTATCAGACTGATATTGCTTAATTACTATCTCCTTTTCCACTCCACAACACAACCCCCTTCTACTCCCAAACTCTAAAATCCCTGTCATACTGCCTCCCTATGTCTGCTGTACTTAATTTGTTCAAACTTGAATAATGTGCTTGGGTAAGTTGTGCCAGCTGCTTGCTTGAAGTCATATTCAAGTTTAAGAGTGACCGGCTGCCTGTATAAGCTACAAGATGCTCAAGTACCTGGCTTCAAGATTGTTTTCTTTGTGCACTTGGGACAAGTGGTTGTAATGTGGTATTGTATCGAAAACCTTGGCTAGGTCAAAATATGCAGTACGCACTGTTTTATCCTCATCCATTGCCTTGATGATCCTGTCAATGAAGGCTACCAGGTTAAGTAGGCGTGACCTTCCCTTAACAAAGCCAAACCAGGATGGATCAAGTATCTGTATGTTGCTAATGGCCGTGATTACCATTTCCATGTTAATTCATTCAGTGGCTTTGCATATTAGGCTTATTAGCCTGATGGGTTTGTAGTTCCCTGGATCAGTTTATCATCCTGCCATGAGGATGATAATGATTGGTGCAATCCTCTACTCACTTGGAACATAGCCTGTTTAAAGGATGCAGTTGAGTGCCTCAAGTGGTCACAATAGGTCATGTTTTAGACTGTTCAGGAGGCAACCAGGGGTGTTGTCAGGACCCATGGAGGTGGTGGTCTTTGCTTTAGTGATTGCTGCCAGCTGGAGGGGAATGGGTTGAAATCACTAAAGCAAAGACCACCACCTCCATGGGTGGTGGTCTTTGCTTTAGTGATTGCTGCCAGCTGGAGGGGAGTGGGTTGAAATTTAAGATGAATTTATCAGGCAGTAGACTTGCTATGACACCATGACTGGTGAAAGTGTTACTGCTCACCTCCAGTTCAGCACACAGCTGTGTGTGACCTTTTAGATTCCAAACATATAACTGAATAAGACATTGTGATTGTCCTTAGTATGTGAGGCTATCCTGATCTTGTAGTTAACCTTGTTGGACTTGCTTAGACCTATAAGTTTCTTGTTTAGTTGAATAAGAGAACACTTGTCTTTAAGGGAGTTGTTTTTCCAGATTTGGCCTTGAGTTTTCTTCTTTTAATATATACCCTGTTTAGGTGAGGATTCCACCAGTGGGGTTTGTTTTTTGTGTTTGTTTTGGGTTTGTGTCTGGTAGGTGTGTCAGGTTATATGCACCCATTAATGTTTGTATAGGGGGTCTTTGAGTAATTCTGCATAGGTACCTGTGGTCTCGAGGTTAGGAGGAGCCTTAAATTTTGACAAACCGTGGTTTAATAGGATGTAGCTTGCCTTAGAATACTTCCTAATGGTTACTGGTTTAGCTGGATTTTTCAGGTTGATTTTACTTCAAAGGTTACAGCTTTGTGATCTGACTTCTCTGGGTTCAGGTTCCTAGGCAGCGAGACATTTTCCTGTGGTAGAATTGGTTGAGGACACTTGACTGAAGTGACATTCATCTGCAGAGACATATGGCTGTTGCAGATTCCCTGCGAACAAAGAGAAGCACATATTAACTAGATGTGGATGCTCATTCTATCGATCCCTACTGCACTAGCCTAAGCTACATGGTTATACCCTGCATAGAGTATAAGAGCTGACCAGCTTCCAAAAGGTTCAGGGTATCCTCCACATGCTTAAAACATTGGCTTTCTTGATTTGAGCTGACTAAAGGACAGATTTGGGTGCCAAAAACTTCAGAGCTTTCCTGCCACCAAAGATAATGCACATCTGTGGGCTTTTTGTGGCTCGCCATTCAGCTTGTGCTATTCCATTGCTGGGCAGTTCACCCTGGAGGAAAAAAAAACTTCCACATATTATTTTTCATGTTTAAACTTACTTAAGATAGGAAATTGTATTTTATTGACTGTCATGTGACTTTACTTTTATACAGGAGTGCACTTTTGTTTCGGATAGTGTAAAACTTAATTTAAACATTTTAAAACTGTTTTTTTATGTGGAGAAACTGTGTTTAAATTACTGTTTTGGGCTGGTAAAGTGTTTTAGATTGCCTTTTTTACTATGTTTTTACAGGAAAAGTTACTTTTTACTATTCTAAAAATGTTATCTGCTTATGCTGCTTAGTTTCCCCAGAAGGAAGTATAATTTTCAGCTTGACCATAGAAGAAACTACTGGCCCCATGATCAGTTCTTCTTCTAGCCACAAAAAGAAAAAGTTAAACAGCCTTTGCCACCAAAGCAGGCTAGCAATTTGTCTCAGCTACAGGTGGGTAATTCTGCTCTGGCCAATACTGGCTCCTCAGCCAACCCAATGCTGTTGCCCATGCAGCCACTAAGGACCAGGGGTTAGCCACATATACTGCAGCTGTTCGGGTCCCTTCAGTGGACAAGGGAGAGCCACTCATGTCGATATTGGGAAAAGGGGCAGGAAAGTGCCCCTGCTTTGCCAGAATGTTGTGCCCATCCCTGGGAAAACTGCTGCTGTCATTAATAATCCTGTTTGCCCCAACTTTCCTCTTCTCCTGCACCAGTTTCACTGGACAGTAGTAGTTTATTAAGTCTGGGCCAGGGTCTTGTACAGACTAGTGACCCTTCTTATCATGTTGTTGTGTCTTTCGGCTTTTCCCGGTTAGGGGTCGCCACAGCGGAACTCCAGTCCGCTAATCATTGGCAGTAGATTTTTATGTGCCGAGTTGCCAGCCCTGATGCACAACCTTCAGTGACTTTCCTATTTCCCATCCAATCATCAAGATTTTTCTTGAAGAGTGCTAATGAGGAGCTTTGTTTGATATAGATAGGTAGTTTGTTCCAGAGTATGGGAAGTCTCTGCGACAGGAATCTATCCCTCCAGCATGTTCGGTTTAATGTGGTGACAAGGTTTAAGTGGAGCATGTCCAACAGCTCTGCATTTGACATAGCTTTGTATGTTCAACAGAGATCGCCTCTGAGTAGGCGATATGCGATGGAGTAAAGCTGGAGTTTTTGAGACGGTCTGCGTAGGGCATCTGTTTGAGGCCGGTAACCCTCTTTGTGAGGTATTTCTGCAGCCTTTCCAGTTGTTGTAGATGTCTTGTGAGATACATACCAAAAGGTTTGCTGTACTCTATAATGGGTCTAATGAGTGACGAGTAGAGGGGAACAATGACGTCTTCTTTTCCTGGCTGAGAAACCTTTTATGATGAGGTGTACCACGTAGGATTTCCTGACTACTATGGCGATGTGATTATCAAAGGAGAGACTGCTGTCTACCTGTGTCCCAAGGTCTCTTATCACACTTTCAGTGTTAAGTAGACTATCACCTATGTGGTAGTACAAGGGTACAGAGTTTTTACCAAAGGGGATGACAATGCACATTTTGGTATTGAGCTTGAGGCCATGGCCTTGACACCAGGCATTTTTCTCAGTGAGGCCCTTTTATAGGATGTCCACATCGTTTGGAGTTTCAATTATGGCTCCTAGTTTGCAGTCATCTGTGAACTTCGTTAGCCAAAGACCTTCTGTGTTAGCCTGTACTTCAGAAAAGTAGATGCCAAACAGGAGAGGACCAGGACTGAACCCTGTGGTACTCCACTTATCACTGCTCTGAAGTCAGATTTGGAGTCTGCTACTTTCACAGTGTGGGTTCTGTCAGTGAGTCAGTGGGCAACCCATCTTGTGACATAGGGATTTCTACCTAGTTTAGTGAGTTTATCTATAATTCCAGAGTGGGAGATGGTGTTAAAAGCCTTGGCGAGATCTAGATAGGCTGTGTGAGCCACCTTACCCTCATCTACGGCTTTGGTGACTGCTTCAAAGAAGTCTATCTGGTTTAGGAGACATGATCTGCCTTTTACAAACCCAAAATGGATGGGGTCCAGAGTTTGGAGATTACCAATGTCTTTGTTTATAAGTTCCATGATGATATGTTCCATGGCCTTGCAGACCAGGCTTGTTAGGCTAATGGGGCGGTAGTTTCCAGGGTCCATGGTGGCTCCTCTTTTGTGGAGTGGGATAACCGTCACTGTGTGTCATTCAGTGGGCACAAAGTCATGATTTAACTCAGTTATTTAAACTCTCCCTGCCCTTTGGCTACCTTTTGCACTAATGAAGGTACTTTTCACACCAAAACCTCTTTGCTGGTAGCAGATAGTGTATCATAACTGTACTGTGTCCATGCCTTTCATTTGTTGACAACCAAATTGTGGAAATTGTGGTGAATGCACTGGAAGCAAACTTTTATATAACTTTTTTTTTAACTGTGGATGTTAATACAGTTGTTTTAATCATTCAAGTGCTGGTCTTGTTGGTTTTGTTAGGGAGAAGTATCTTTTGTCATTCTATGAATAGGTAACAGCAATGCTTGGCAAAGAGCTGACATTGTCCCTGCTTATAGTTCCTATGCTTATGCAGTCAACCTTAGTCCACATAAAGGAATAACCAAAAAAATTAAAAACTATAATAACAATTGATATATAATTCAATGTGTAAAAGGCTCATGAAGCAACAGTACACAACAATTAAGATATGGTGGGGGGTTACCTGTCTATCCCAGTGGGGCTTAACACTAGTATCCATCTTCAGTCTGTTCTTGAAAGCAACACACTGTCTTTCAGTTTTCAGCCCATCCCAATATCAACCATAAAAAAATTGCTAGCCAAGTTAAAAGCAACAACCTCAGAGACTGATAACCTTCCCACTGAGTTCCTCAAAATATATGCAGAAGCAGTAGCCTGCACTGTCAACATTCTAATCGTCTGGTTGATAACTACTATACCCCATCAGTCTGAAAAAAATCCATTATTATACCCCTTCACAAAGCAGGTACTTCAGCAGACTTAACAAACTATAGACATATTTCTATCCTATCACCTATCTTTAAAATCCTCAAGAAATGTATTCAGTGTCAGCTTATGAAACATATAACCAAACACAACCTCGTCTCTAACACCCAGCACAGTTTCAGGCCCAACCACAGTACTACTACTACTGACTTCCTCAACTTCTCCAACATAGTAAACCAATACAGAAAAGAGGGCAACCTTGTTTCTTCACTATTCCTTGTCCTTTCTAAAGTATTTGACTAAATGTCCCACGAAAAGTTTCTGAACTTGCAACACTAGGTCAGCAGGCAACTAAATGGCAACAGAACCTTTCAGCATTTCAACCAATCTCTGTTGGTGTTCCCCAAGGTTCAATACTCAGCCCTCTTCTATTTAATATTTTCATAAATAAACTTCATAATGCTGCAACACTTGCCACTCACATACAATATGCAAACAATTCATCTCTTATCTGCTCTGCCCCATCCATAACTAAATTACTCAAAAATCATTCAATTACATTGAAATATGGCTAAAAAATTCTAACTTGCTGCTTATCACCAAAAAAAAAAAATGATGCTACTTACTCCAAAACAACATCTTTAAGCAGAAACAGATTTCATATTACGTCAAGTAATAACAAAAAGACAGAAACCATATTTCTCAGTCTCATAATAGATAACATCATATTTGATCATCACATACTTCCTTCCATCAAGAAAACTCACCAAACATTCTGCTCCCTCTATGGGGCTCAACACTACCTGACAGATCAAGCAAGGATTACATTAGCAGCGACATATCTCCTTACTTTTCTATTATATGCATCCCACATTTTTACAAATATCAAAAGTATGCATAAAACCAAACTAGCCTCCTGCTACTAAAAAAACTGTTAAATTTGCAACCAACCATACTTATAAAACACACAAATGCCTTGCATTAAAACTAGCTTGAACTACCAAATAAGTTGACATACTCACAACTAATCATTGCCTACAGCCTAGTGTGCTCTCCAGACAAATGCCCACCATTAGAAAATACTCTACTGCACTATTCACCCACTAGAGACCTTCACTGTAGCAACAAACTTTTATTAAACATCAGTGAGATATTCAACACTGCTGGAAACTCTCTGTCTACTCTCATATGTCAAAACTCTGGAATGAAATCCCCGAACAGTTAAAACAGATAGAAAACTTAAATAGTTTCAAAAATGTGCTAAAACAGCAGCTATGCCAAAGATGTGTCTACTCTTCCTGCTCACCTGACTTTACATGGATTACTTTTCTCCACGTTACAGCCATTTTGCTTCCCAATCTTTTTGTACCTTATCACTCCTCCTACTGCACTAATCTCCTACACTCTTCCTCTTTCTCTCACACCCTACCACTAACTACAATTCTTCCTCTGTTCATTTATCTTCCTGCTCATTTTATAACTTCTCCTTTTACATCTCTTGTATCATTTTTAAGCTGCATTATACTTGCCTGTCTGTAATTTCTTACTAAACACAAAGAAAAATGTTTATCTTTTCCCTGTATCCAATCCATCATGCTATAAATACATTAACTGAATACATTAATTGCTACTATATGCCATTTATCTATTCAATAATTAGCAGATTTATGTTAATTTATCTCTTTGTTTTAAAATGATATGTTCATGTAAGCATTATTTAAAAATATTTAAAAATCATATAAATAAGCTCAAGTGTAGATGTTTTTTACCCTGCAATTATAAATGTACATTATGTGTAACTTAAATGTGGAGCTTTTTCCCCTGGTCCTCTGCTGAAAACGGGTTTTACTCAGTTGGACTTTTCCCGGTCAATAAAGACAAATAAATAATCCCATAGGGCTCTGTGGTAGGACCACTTTTTGGACAATGCTTCTCAGATAGATGTGTTTCAGATGATACCTGTACTATGTAATAAGGTCTCCATATATATGAAACAAGAGGCCATCTCTGGCCCTATTCAAAAGAAGCTTTGATCATTGGATGGGAAATTGTACATTCACCCCCATTCTGGCCGACATGTCTCTGATGGACAAAGGTCAACAGTAAGTAAATTAATCTCCAACAAACACCCCCCCCCATATAAACCTTAGCTACCTCTTTAGTAACATACTCCCCTATATAGGTGTCCAAGGAACTCTGGGGCAAAACTGCATTGTATTGCATGGCTAGGCTTGTAAAGACCTGGTGGTCACTAGCCTAGTATGAACTTATGAAAGGAATACAATAAACACTATAAACTGCTGAGTATTACACAGCAATAATGTAGGTAACACCAGCTGTAGACAAAACCCAGCTTAAGGCTCCAGAGCTCACAGGTATGTTTGCATCCTAGCCTATCAGTGACAGAAGTATGGAATAAATAAGTTCTACTGACTAAAATGTTATAACAAGGAAACAAGCATGATTGCATTACAACATTAATTTTAACCTCGCTTCTTAATTTTCCTCCAAGATCATGAATTTACTTGTTGACTAAAGAAATTGCAGATCAAATATCAAACATGAAAACAAATGCGTATATATTAAGTAGGCTTTCACATATAGGCATGTACATGATATGTCAATGGTGTTAAAATACAAAATTTTGTTTTATGAAGGTTGCCTTTGGGAAAGTGGCAGAAAAGGCTTCCAGTGAGGCACGTTGCAAGAAAGAGACAGAAAATAAAGGCAGAGATGGTACTATTGCTGAATGACAATGAACATAGAAACACTATCTGGGGCATAAAGTGATAAGAAAAACACAAACTACATAAAAAGTTTGATTATTGTGTTATTGTATTTATGTATCTGATTATGTTTCTGTAGTTTCTCCAGAGTTACGTGAGCTTGATGGTCCAGTGAAGGATGTAAAACATGGGGAAGAAGTGAAACTTTCTTGGCAAGTTAATAGATATCGACCTAAGGACATTGAGTTTGAGATTTTCAAAGGAAATCAGAGTCTGTCATTCGAGAATAAATGTGCTGACAAAGACGAAGAAGCTGTGCCCCTGCTGCCCCCAAAATATAAAATAGAAAAGAGCTCTCCTGTTCAAGAAGCCAGCAGACTGTTTAGCTGCAAGATAGATGTCTCCTTCACAGCGGATATTCTACAAGACAACAATGAAATATTTTTATGTGAGCTGAACCATAAGGCACTGATAAAACCCATTGAAAAGTCTATACAACTGAAGGTGAATGGAGGTGAGTGCTGACAAAGTAATGAAAACTGGGTTTGGATACAAACTTTAGCACGGCAAAATTAACGCTACTACAAAACTGCAAAGCAGTAATTAGTAATTCTAGATTACAAAATGAATAAATAGTCAGCAAATGGTAAGTCAACAGCAAAAATACCAAAGCTGTTTTCAGTACAGCAGCAGCCACTAAGCACCAGAAAGCAGCAAAATACAACCAAAGAGTGATCCACAAGTTTTATTGTAGCAAGTTCTTTTTCTCTAATGTCTCGGCCGTAGCCTTCAAGGAGTAAAGAACCATAGAAACACATACATTTTATATAAAAAAACAACAAGCAATAATTAAGTAATTAATTAATTATCCACTTAAAAAAATCTAAACCAATATAATAAAACAATAAAATAATTAAATTAATACTCTCCAACTCATTTCTTCATTTAACCCATGAGGGTATAAAGTGCCAAACTTTAAAATGTAAACAGCCTCTTTAAACAATAGCTGTTTTTTAAGATTATTAACATCAAAATAAGAAACATTAATTTTTTCCAGCACCATGCCTTTTAACCCCTCATTACTACCCTGATGACATTTTTTAGAATGCATAGCAACAGAACTTTCTTCCTTAATATTAACAATATCTCTGGCATGTTCCATCAATCTAACTTTGAATGCCCTCTTTGTTTCACCAATATAGAATTGATTACAGGGACATCTGAGGGCGTAAATAGCACCCTCAGAATTACAAGTAAAATGGTCCCATGTATTAAAAAATATATTATTAATTTGTGGGAAACTTCTAACTACAAACTTACATGCCTTACACCTACCACACATACAGGTCCCACTAGATAATACTCTGCGTTCAAGATACATAGGAGGCATAGTAAATTTACTCCTCACTATAAAGTTTTGAATATTTTTCCCTCTTCTGAAAGAAAACCCCAATTTTCCCTAAGGCATGTAAGTTTGTAGTTAGAAGTTTCCCACAAATTAATAATATATTTTTAATACATGGGACCATTTTACTTGTAATTCTGAAGGTGTTATTTACGCCCTCAGATGTCCCTGTAATCAATTCTATATTGGTGAAACAAAGAGGGCATTTAAAGTTAGATTGATGGAACATGACAGAGATATTGTTAATATTAAGGAAGAAAGTTTTGTTGCTATGCATTCTAAAAAATTCTGGAAAAAAATAATGTTTCTTATTTTGATGCTAATAATCTTAAAAAACAGCTATTGTTTAATGAGGCTTTTTACATTTTAAAGTTTGGCACTTTATACTCTCATGGGTTAAATGAAGAAATTAATTGGAGAGTATTAATTTAATTATTTTATTGTTTTATTATATTGGTTTAGAATTTTTTTAAGTGGATAATTAATTAATTACTTAATTATTGCTTGTTGGTTTTTATATAAAATGTATGTGTTTCTATGGTTCTTTACTCCTTGAAGGCTATGGCCGAGACGTTAGAGAAAAAGAACTTGCTACAATAAAACTTGTGGATCACTCTTTGGTTGTATTTTGCTGTTTTCAGTACAGGTCTATTTATAGTACAGGTTCATAGGTAAATACTATAGCAATAACCCATGCCTGGGTGTGGGTAATGCTAAATTTACCCACGGTTGGCGTGGTTTGGTCCCGAAGCCCGAGGACCAAACAAAGCCAACCGTGGGTAAATTTAGCATTACCCACACCCAGAAGTGGGTTATTGCTATTATACCATGACATTATTTAAGAAAAGAAACTGTTACTTTTCTTAAATAATGGCATAGCATAATGCCTGTTTACTGCCCTTCCGCAGATGTCTGGCATCCGCGGCAGTTCTGATGTACTGCGCGCAGTACATCAGAGTTGTCAAAAGCAGCGGAGAAAGCAAGATCTCTGTTGCTTTTTATGTCTCGCTATGTTAAATGAGTTTAACATAGCGAGACAGTTAAAATAAGCAACGGAGATGTCCGTTGCTTATTTTAAAACTGTCTCGCTATGTTAAACTCATTTAACATAGCGAGACACTAAAAAAAAGCAACGGAGATCTTGCTTTCTCCGTTGCTTTTTTTTAAAAACCTGTCCTGCTATGTTAAATGGGTTTAACATAGCGAGACAGCTTTAAAATAAGCAACGGAGATCTCCGTTGCTTATTTTAAAGCTGTCTCGCTATGTTAAACCCATTTAACATAGCGAGACAGTGTTTTAAAAAACGAGTTATACTAATGGAAAAAAGTCCAGGCGACCGGACCTTTTTCCATTAGTATAACTCGATTTACAATGGGCACGCTGGCCAATCAGCGTGCACGTTTTGGGGGGGGTCATGGTATAATAGGCAATCAGTCTGCAAACTATTGCATGCCTAGCCAATAACCAAAGGTGAGAATCATCCCATGTACCTTGTGTCTGTGAGGTAAACATCGTAAACATTATGCCTACACTCAGTCCCAGTGGGTATCTTTATCCCATATTATATCAGGTGTACACAGAAAAAAATATTTAATTAGAATGCTCCATTTCCATGTCTTTGGATGAACCATAAATGCTTGTATACATATTCATAATTACAAAGTTCAGGTTTTGTAACAACGTGGGCAAAGTCAGAAATATACTCACTATGCCACAGTATTCCCACTTTTTAAAAATAATAAATTTTGCATTGTGAGATGTATTATAATTTAAACAAAAAAATTAAAATACGTATGGTGTATAGTTATCATGCCTGGGTGGGTAAGTGCTTTTTTTTCTTTCTTTCTCATGCAGTTTCTGTGGTTTGGTAAACCTATAATTATAGAGGAGAAATCTACATTGTGGAAGTTGGTATGCAGTTCCAAAAATCCTGCTACACCTCTAAGTTTCAGCCTAATATTTAGTAACTAAAACTGCTGAATTTCATAAATTGACTTCTACGAGCATAAATATAGAGGATTGTGATTGGGTCATCAATCATAATTGTGTTATATGTTTGAGACATAGATGCCAAGAAATTCACTCTAGAAATGAATCTTGGAATCCATGTTCAGAGCACATAATTAAAGGTTATGATCGGAGACTCAATCATAATTCTTTGTAGTGTATGGAGCTTTAACTGCTCCATGTACTACTAGTTACTGGAAAAAAGTGCTGGGAGTGTTGACTTTCAAAGCCATAAAGCACTTAATAAGTGCTGACAGAGACAGTGTAACACAGTCTGTTTTGTTTATACTCAACTTGCTATGCTTCTCAGCTATCCAGATTTTCACAGAATGTCCAGATTATTGCCTCATATATTTGGTCTGTTTCTCATAAAATCTTTGGTTTTCAGAAAAATCTCAGGATTGAAGTCGCTAAATAATAACATACATTTGAGTTCCAGACTTTGTATTCTTCATAAAATGCAGGCGAACATAGATTGTTATTCTACCTGTTATCTAAATTCACACCCCCAGAAGAGTAAAAGTGCCCAAAGTAAACACCCATGACAGAGTCCATGGAAATGTGAATAAACACAACACAACACATGCCCCCACAGACTATGAACAGAAAATATATAAATGAACATGTTATAAATTTTTTTTAAATTGTAAAGATGTTTGCCCGTGAGTGTGCTCGTTTGCGCGGGTGTGCCCGTAGCGCAGCTACAGTTAGCAGTTAGTGGGAAAGCATTTAAGAACTAAATATGCAAAGTAAGCCAAGAAGCAATAGCGTAGCAGTAGCGATGTTGGCTGAAGAGCAGGCATTCATGGTTCGTGCCCCCACAACACCAATTTTTATTTTTAGCAAAATAAGCACGAAACAAGTCCCTGACAAACATGTACACATATAAAATCACATTTTATGTAAAATGTAATGAAATAGCCCATTTATTTTGAAGAAATGTGAGGTAACAAAACAATAAAAAATGTCAGATGTGCCTAGAGCTGAGCCACAGTTTAACAGGGTGAGTGCATCTGCCCGTAGGTGAGCAGTGGTTTACCTGGTGCAAAATGAGTGCCCGTAGCTGAGCAGTGGTTTAACAGGTGCATATTGAGTGCCGGTAGGTGAGCAGTGGTTTAACATGCTGAAACTGTGTGACCCTAGCTGAGCTGAGTGTGATATGCGTGCTGACAGCCAAATGAGGCGTAAGCCAGTGCACCCCATTTGCGCTGAGCTGCACACCGCGCCAACAAGCTAACCGACGGGCAACGTTGAGCAAGCTGTAACAAAACTGCCTTTACACAGACACACCCCCTAGCCTGTCTAGACAGTCATAAAATATAAAAAGCAGTTGCCAGCTTTGAACCCAGGATACCATGCAGCATAGTCAAGGTACTGAATCACTAAGCCACGACAGCTGTACTCAGAAATGCAGTAATAGCAAATATATAGGAATGAATAGAAAGTGGAGCATGACAAAGCAAGTTTTGTGAAGTGGATACAATTCCAAAATGGCCAATCACAGATAGGTGCGGGAAAAACGGCATATATAAGCCCCATAGGCAGGAATACACAGCATAAACAATTGTAGAACTGACTTGCAGCCAGAATGTCAGGTGTAGGTGAGGGTAGTTGCTTTCGAGCACAGAGGTGGGGTGTTGAGGAGTCCAGATACATGGTCTGGCTCCTAGTCCACAATCATGAGGCCCAACTCATGCAGGGCCAGGTCCTGTGGGGAGCATATAGGGCTGAGGCGTGGGACCGGTTGGCTCATGATCTCACCAGTGCCACAGGGATTCCAAGGACTGGTGAGCAGGTCCGTCACCACCATGCGGACCTGAAGAGATGCAAGCAGGACTAATTGAACCTTTGGATACAGGAGGCCTGGGAAATGCCCAACGCCCCACTACTGAGTAAGTTATATTTAATTATGTATGTAAGAAATTAAATTAGCTGATATTATGGATATGTATTCCAATATTACTTCATTTATATTACAGCTGCAGGTGTCCGTTCTGCGAACCGCAGAGCCTATGGCGATAGGCTGGTGCGGTTGCGCCACCAGGCAGGTCAGTAATCCACTCCCAGTAACTGTAAAGAAATATCAAAGTATGACAGTTAGCAAAAGAGTGCAGTGTAGTCACTAAGTAATAAAATGTGTAAGTAACAGTGTAAAAGTGTTTGCAAGTATTGCTTGATTACAAAAGTGTGTTGCAGTCTGTAATCCAAACAGAAAAATGAAAATGTCTCAAATAAAGTCTGAAATAAAGATGCCCCACCTGTAATATAATAGTGCATAACCTGCAGCAGGCTGAAAAGTACAGCTGCAGAAGATGAGCAAATCACATGTGTGAAATATATCCCTGTTGAAATACTGAAACATGACAGAAGTGAGACTGCCGGAAAGGATTGTAATAACTACAGGTAAAACATGTCAATAAAGCCTAGAAGTAAGTACCATCCTGAATAGTAAAATGAAAACAAGTGAGAGGGTGTGAGAAAGACTTATGAATCCACCAATAAAGTAGTAATAACCCCTGAATAAAGTATACTGCAGTCAGTACAGAATGAAATGAATGTGACAAGTAGAACCAAACTGCGAAATGTGTCCAAAGTGTTGCTGCAGCTGGAATGTGTATCCCAAAATCTGGATATGTTGCTCTCAGTCTGCAATATGCAGATAGTATGATTGTCTGAAATATCAAACATCCACAGTTGTCTATAGCTATATAAAGCAAATGTAGCAGGATGATATAGCTGAACAAACCCAGATATGAACGTGTATGAATAACAATAAAATGTATATTGATGTAGCAGTAACAGCCCTATCACCAAAGTGAAGTTGTTATCATATAGGAAACTGTAGTTAGAACAGTAGTGTGTATATATCTGTAGCTATTAGCAATGTACAGCATATGTATTGGTATTCGAAGGTGTTAATAATATTTTCTTCACCCCACCCTATAACCACATATAATCCATTCCACGTGAAATTGGTATGTGCAATCACAATTAACACCCCTGGACATTTGTCCTGATGGGTCATAAATATTTGCATGTCTGTTGATGCATCTGCCCTGTTCATACATCCAAACCTGATGGCCTGTTGCCATCAATCAACCCTGCATGTTGTTGGACTGTGTATTGCTGTTCAAATTATGCATGTGTTATGCTCGCTGTTCAATGGTGTGAATATCTGGGTGTTTGGTTAATGGGAATACTAATGCATGCTGTTACAATTAATTGCGAATGGTATTGTATGTTACTAACCCAAACTGTCATGACATAATGCAAAACATAGGACGACAGGGAAGGCAGGTTCCAGCGGACCCACCTCTCCCACCTCAGCTGGCGAGTGCACCTGGCACTAGTGCCCAGTCTGGACCCTCCTCCGGTGGCCCTGTGCCATCTGCGGGTGGAAGCACTGCAGGGGATGGGGCCCGTCCCCCCTCTGCAAGCATGCCCAGAGGAGAACCACCACTCACCCTCCGTAGCGTCCGGACTGTGGTGTGTAGGGAGATCCGGGTCTCTGTTCTTGAGCCCCTACGCCAGCTTGAGGCACAGGTGGCGCAACTTACGGGCATGCCTGTTGCCCGGCCTACACAGCCCCCAGCACAGCCCCGTCCTGGGCAGTGAAGGAACAGTGGCAGCTGCCCATGGGTGGGGATATCAGTTCCACTGTTGCCATCTGTGGGCTCATGGGCTCTGGATAGCCAAACCTCCATCCCTGTCAATTGTGTAACCCCCCCACACATGTCATACACCGCCCCTGTATGCGTCTTGTTTGTCTTGTCTGTTGACCTACCCAACCTACCTCCCCAGCTATACCAACTTCCTTTACCTGACATACCACTCTCACCTGAAAAAAAAAAAAAAAAGGGCACTCTGTACCCACAAAAAAATTACGCCCCATACATAGCTGCCCATTCTGCACATATGTCTGCTGGACATGGAAACTATCAATTACAATTGGCTGTACAACAAGTATTATTGTTGTCCTTACACCTCTCTCAGGGGTGGAAGGTATCAAATGTCACACCAAATTACAAACATATGCACAGCTGTTGCTGATGAAGAAATGGGCAGCTATGGGCCTTACCTACATCCCTCCTGCAAAACCCAAGCTTGTTTCCCTACTGTCTTACCCTCTTTGTGACCCCTTTTTCACCACTTTCCTGTCTCCCCATTTTCATTTCTTTCAAAGAAAATAGCGCGGGTGTGCGCAAGAGTAAGCACGTTTAAGCAGTTGTAAGCGGGTGTGCGCGGAGCTAAACGCCAGTGCGCATGCGTGAGCTCCACGCAAACCAGCGCTAACCCAGTTACAACTGCTTAAAAGTGCCTTAGTCACTTTGATTGACAGGTCCTGTAGTCAGTTCAGAAGCAAAATAAAATCCCACTGGCAGTCCCGAACCCAGGAAACAGTAGTCTGCATGATTTACCACTAAGCCATGACTGTTATACAAGAACATTGTGCTAAAATAAATATATCATGTAATAGTAGGAATGAATGTAAAGGGAATATAGGATGTGTAGTACACAAAGCATGTCATTTAGAATTACTGTCAAAACTAGTGGATTTCCATAATAGTAGTGTGTGTGTGAACAGAAACAGCCATGCTAGTTGGTAGCTAGTAGGTAATAATGTCACTGTAGCACCTTGCAAGCCACACACATACTCACAGCAGGATAATCAGTGCCCATACCCCACAACCTCTTACAGGAACACATCCGGACCAAGTAATAAAATATGTGGAGCAAAGGGCCAAAACCAGGGACACATTACAAATAATGTTGCAACAAACTCAGACAGTTCAGAGAGCAACAGGTTCTGCATTATGTGGGATGTTTGGAAGGGTATGAAGTCTGAAACTTGAATGTTTGTCACTATATTCTGACTTGAGCCCAGAGTGATTTGCCAGAAAAAGCTGTGCATGAGATATTGACCAAAATATGAGGTGGAAATGTGGACAAGCTGAAAATATTTGTACACATGAGAGGTCTGACACCACCATATTTGAATAGTTAAGAGCCTAGACATAGCAACAGTGAATGAGTTACAGGGATGCCCCACAGACTCCATGTGAAATGTACAAACAGTAGGCAGAAAGGTGTTACAATGCATGCAATGGTAACTATGGTGTCCTGAAAGTATGCACCACTTGCATGGCAGAAAAAGTGTAGTAATACATATGCTCATGCGATCCCACAGTCACAACTGCAGCATACCAGACAATTTAATGGGTGTACCCCACTGATATGTACCATTCCATGAGGCAGATAACAGATGCACCTGAGAGTCTCTGGGGCCTGCTCAGCAGTATACTCAAATACCGTAATAGATGTCAAGGCCCACACCATGGCCAGACCACACTGTATGCTGTAACACCCTAGCAGATATAGCAAGCATTCCAAGGTGTGAATGTACATGGAAAATAGGAAAGCCACAGCAGCACACTACAGTCAGGACACCTATCAGGCATACAAGTAGTGACTGTAAAGGGCAAATATTGAAGCCATAGCAACAAAGTGCAAGCAAAAGTGCAAGGAAAGCACACACACACACACATTAACAGTAGTAGTAGTCGTAGGTGTCAGTGTACATACACAGTTAGTACAGGAAACTGGAGAAATGAATGGAGGAATGTTAATCTACAACACAGCTGGAAATATGAGAGAGATACCAACCTTTACACTCACAGAACATTGTCCACAGCATACCAGCATGGTCCCTGCCCTTAAAATCTGAAAGGGCTACGCCTATCTCACATACCTTTTTATAGCACTGTTCTGAAATCACAGTGAGAACTGCAATCAGTACACAACTGGCTGCATGCAATTAGCAAATGCTGGCTAACAATTGGTGCAGAGGCCATCACATGGACATATGCAGATACCTACAAAAGTATGCTGTACTCCTAGTCCACACATGCAATACTTTCATTGCACCCTGAGGAGGAAGTGAGAGACAGACAGAGAGAGAGAGAGACAGACAGACAGAGACAGAGAAAAATGAAATTAAACAGACACAAACAAAACTGTTCAGCAACAGCCACCTGCAAGCTGACAACTGGCAAGTGGAGCAGCAGGACACAAAACCAGATGGCAACACAAGCAGCTGTGACAAACACAGGTAATGTAAAGTAATACTATAAAGGTCTACATACTGTGAACCCTCCATATGTGTCATTGGTCTGTATCCATATGTATATGAAGATGTGCAAAGGGCAGGGGACATACAGCAACTATCAGTGAAGGCTGTACATACATTTGTATGTGAGAGCATCTATGTGCACATATCAATATAGGTTGACTGTAGGTTGTAGTGCAATGTACAAAGTAGGTTTCACAGTTATGTATGTTTAGCAGTATGTTAGTGTGTGTATACAGTATGGTAGACAAACATGTTGATATACCTGTCTATCATATGGATACGTATGTATGTCAAAATATGTATGTATGTATGTATGTATGTATGTATATATATATATATATATATATATATATATATATATATATATATATAATATGCATATATGTATACATACAAAGAGAGAGATGTAGGAATATATAGACAGATGTAGATAGATAGAATATGTACAAACATATATATGTAATACACACATACAGATATAGATATATGTAGATACATATACATAGACAGACTGATCTGACTATCTACAGGTATGACTGTATATGACAACCTCAACACCCCCTGTCCCACCCCCTATGTCACTCTCACCCCCTCTGTGTCCCCCGCTCTCCATATCTATAGCAATATATGTACATCAATATATATATATATATATATATATATATATATATGTATATGTATACAGACATATATATATATATATATATATATATATATATATATATATATATATATACATATAGATATATCTATATACATATATATATATATATATATATAGAGAGAGAGAGAGAGAGATGTATATATATTCTGAGTGAGGCACATTTGTACAGATGTATTGCAACAGGTGCCTGGTGACAAAGGCATGGAGTGAACACTAGTGTCAAAACTGGAGTACCATACCCCATTTCAAATCACCTACACCAGTAACCACCAGATATGTGATTGGCTGCCCACCACTGCATGTGTCAGGGGTGAACAGGGTCATAAATGTGTACAATAGTCCCCCCAATGATATTCACAGTGGCACACTATTCCTGGAATACCTGCACATGGTATGTGTCAGCAGACATGGTGTGTCAGCTTTGAACATGTACGTCAGTACACCTCTCCACACCACATAATGGATACCATGGTATGTACCTCACATGACAGCTACAGATATGGAGAAAGACACAGTGACATGTACAACACTGTGACAATGCACTCAAACACATTACCAATGCACAGTGATTGACAACACCACAGAGTACACACATACTACCCACATAGAGGTTACCACTCCTGGATTTACATACGTAAGTCACACCCATGACAGATGTCCAACAACCATAGTAACACCTCACACCATCCACAACCTAAATGACTGCTGTGTGTCGCCCATGCTACTGCAATAGAGAGCACATGTGGAGGTAAAGGTTCCTACCCACAGATAAGACATACCCTGCAATAAACCACACAGTGTTAAGAAGCAAGACTCCCCATGAGTACATGTCACACATACACCTGCTGAATGTTAGTCAGATAGGTAATATGCCATATGAGTCACCCTGTGTAAATGTGTGACAGCAGCAGGTACCATCACACCACATGTGTCACAATGGTCAGGGTAGCAGAACAGTATGCTGCTGTAGTCCCAGGGGCAATAGCATATTGTATAGTATTGTATTGTAATGTATTGTATTGTGTTGGATTGTATTGGTATGTTGAGGTGCCTCCTTCGTGGAGTGGAACCACTGCTGCTGTGCGCCAGTGTACAGGTACATATCCTGTAGTCAGGCTAGTGTTACATAGCACTTCTATATGTGTGTTTAGCTCCTGTCAGAGTTCATGTAGCATGCAACCGGGAATACCATCAGGTCCCAGTCATGTTGTGTATTCTGCTTTCCTGAGGGCGGCTCTCACCTAGACATCTGTGATGACAGGGAGGTTACAGTCAGCTGGGATAACTATGTCTTATTTTGGGGGAGAGGGAGGGGTGACACCTGCACTGAACCTGTCTGCCACAATGTTGTCAATATCTGTGGTTCCAGTGAAATATTTGTTGTTGTGTACTAACTATGAGCATAGAGGAGGGATTCTGACCAGGTTGCTAAGATAACTGAAGAAGGCCTTCTGGTTACCTCTAGTGTCCCTCTTGATTTCCCTCTCAAAGTTGCCCATGGATGTTTGTATGAGGGAAAATAGATCCTTACTAGTGCTGCTCAGACATGCCATCCCTTTATGGAATTATGCTCTGTCTTGCAGTAGCTTCCATCTTTTGTAATACAATTTGTCTATGCCTGGGGTCCACCAGACAGGATGTTGTCCCTTTGTGGAGAGTGTCTTGGTCATATATGGGATTGCATGATCCATGCATTCTCGGAGATGTCCATAGAAAGCATTTGTGTAGGGGTCAGAATTGTGGGTTGTGTCTTCCACTGGCCCAGTGAGCTGAAAGGATACCATGTCACTGTTACAAAGTGTAAAGTTTGCATCTGCAATGTTATTCACTATAGTCGTTTGTGCTGGTGGTGGAGGTGGGATATGTATATCTAGGGCAATTAGTGTGTGGTCAGCTCACAGTAGTTGATGATGTAAGCCGTAAAGTACCTAGATACAAACCCCCAGAGTGAGGAGGTGCTCTGGACCTGAATCAGTGTTCTGACTGCTGGGGTTTGGTAGTATGTCATATGGAGTGTGTCAGGTACTGTTGCACAGTTGCTGGCTGAGCACTGATACCTGGCCATTTACATGTGTATCCACCAATAGACAGACAGATGCTATATATGTGAGATATGTTGTATCATAACAGTCGAGTAGCATGTGTAGTATGTGTGCCAAATTCTGCTGACATATATTGCTGATATCAGGTTATTTTCTTTTTCAGGTACATGGCTCACCCGCGAAATCCTGCTTACTCCACAGCTGGGGATGAGGAGATACACCAGAGCCTGGTGCGGGATTATGCAATACTCTTTTCCCACACCAGCCAGAGTCAGCAGGAGAGGGCTGCACTGTGGCAAGACCTGGTCCGTCGGGTAAATGACATAGGCATGCATAATAGGACATATGAGCAGGTACGACATCACTGCAGTGCTTTAATCAGAAATGTCCGTCAGCGTGCGTCGGATATCCACAGGCAACAGGTCGCCACAGGTGGTGGGGTGGCTACACATCCCCCACTCACCAGACTGGAGGGACTACTCATGAGTGTAGTGGCTCCAGTCTGCCAGCAACAACAACAGCAGCAGACATGCATTATGATGGTGGCTGGAGCCACACAGCAACAAGACTATGAGCGTGCAGGTAATATGCCCTATATATAGTTGACTGTTGTGTACACTGGTAGTTAATGCATGTGTGAGGTGTGTCCTTGGTTTATAGCTGTCATCATAGTATTTAATGTGCAAGTGTGATATCCTCAATATTAGCAGCTGACCTGTGAAAGGCGACTGTTGTACTACTGACCTGTATCATACTCAGTAAAAATGGCACAGTTGTGCCCACTGACATTAGTTTCCTCACTTCTGCAGGTCCCTCCGGTGTAACAGCAATGCAGCCTATCCATGCTGGTGAGTGTGTATTAACAATACCTGTAATAGTCTTGATAGTAATAGTAATATTAGGCTCACTTAGTAGTGCTCTTTGTATGCATGCAGGTGTGTCTGTGTCTGTGTGTTGATATCACGCATACTGAGTAGTGTACAATTGTGTGCAACTGTATGCATGGGTACGTGTGCATGTGTGCATGTGTGCACCTGTGCACCTGTGCATGTGTGCATGTGTGCATGTGTGCACCTGTGCATGTGTGCATGTGTGCACCTGTGCATGTGTGTATGTGTGCACCTGTGCATGTGTGCACGTGTGCATGTGTCCACCTGTGTGCATGTGTGCACATGTGCATGTGTGCATGTGTGCACCTGTGCATGTGTGCACCTGTGCATGTGTGCATGTGCGCATGTGTGCATGTGTGCATGTGTGCACCTGTGCATGTGTGCATGTGCGGTTCCACTTCATATCATCGAATTATCATTTCATCGAATTGCAAACCATCGAGACCAAATTGTCGAAAACCCATTTCATCGAAAACTCATTTCATCAAATCTCAAATCATTGAAAACTATGAAGCAACTACACATTGTATTTCTTTGTGTATTGCACATTGTCATAACTATTCATGTTCAACATTGTAATTATGTGGAGGTATTTACGACAGTTGGATTTCTACATCCGCGATTTTATGATTGTTTATATGTTTTTATATATTTAGGAATTTTATATTGAGCATTTCCATAAGTATGTTACGCTACATGCCTTTAATGTTGATTTTCAATGTTGATTTCTTAAAACGCAACATACAACAGATACACAAGTACTTTCAAGAAGCCATGTATATTGATGGTTCAGTTATTTACAAGCTATTACTTGTTGTATAATCAGGGTTTATGTGGTTTATTTATTCATTTAACTAACTTCTTGCATTCTAATTTTTTGTATTCTAATTTTTTGTATTCTAATTTTCTGTATTTAATCATCAAACCAGCCCCAGTCAAGCAAAGTAAAGTAAAGAAAGCTAGTCAGACTTTTATTCTTATTTTTATTCATACTTCATGCACAATTCATTTTATAATACCCATTTCATTTTAAATTCATTATTAACTAATGATGGCAGTTTCTGTAGACCAATGAGTGAGATCTACTTGTTATAAAAGAACAATTTTGTCTACGTGGAACAGGATTCTGAAGAAGTCTCAGTTGTGAGATGAAAGCGCTAAATCTTCTATTTTGTTTTTATTTTTTGTTCAAATAAATATTATTTAATTATATTCACTCTGTGGTCGTCAATCTACATTTTGTAGCAACGTGATTGGGGTTATTGGACAGCCTTTATTGTACCGGAGCAGCGTTGAGTTGTACAAATAACATTCCACAATGTTTCTACTACGTTTATGCAGGGGGGCAAGCCCCCCTTCACCCCCCAACTGGGGGGCTCTGCCCCCCCACACCCCCCGTAATTAAATATACCAACTCCAAGGTCGCACTACAATGGGGTTAGGAAATTACCTTTTTCCCCCACTGTAGTGCAACCTTGGAATTGGTATATTTAATTACGGGGGGTGTGGGGGGGTGCAGGGGGGCTTGTCCCCCTGCATACACATAGTACAAAGTGTCTGGGATGTTATTTGTAGTTGCTTCATAGTTTTCAATGATTTGAGATTCGATGAAATGAGTTTTTGATGAAATGGGTTTTCGACGATTTGGTCTCGATGGTTTGCAATTCGATGAAATGATAATTCGATGATATGAAGTGGAACCGCATGTGCACATGTGCGCATGTGTGCATGTCTGGACCTGTGCATGTGTGGATGTGTGCATCACTGGTAATGTGTAGACATTGTAAACTGTGTTTCCTGTTTCCCTCCCACAGGTTCTGGTGCTGCTCTGGTGTCTTGTAGCAGGGAACCTGAATCAGGTGCCATGGGTACTGATAATGATGACATCTGTGTAATGGCACAGGAAGGTATGCCAGGATCCATCATTGGTCAGCCGATTGACAGTACACAGCTGTCAACCCCATCAATGCGCACAATTATCCTGCCAATACACCCTTTGTCACCAATGTCCCTAGGTGATGGACAGCATACAGTGGGCATTGACCAGGGTAATGTGGTATCTGTGGCACATGCCTCCCCACACAGCAGCCATGGGCATGGCCCTGAGATGGTACCACACAGACAGATGTCCAGGGGTTCTCGTGGGAGCATCCGTGGGCATACTGCCCCTGTCAGACGTGCCCACAGAGGTCTTACAACCTCAGCTATGTTTCGGGCTGTCATGCAGGCACAGTCACGTATGGAATGGTACACCAGAAAGGGTCTGAGGGAGCTGACAGCATGTCGCACAGCCATGACTGACAGTATGCGTGACATTGCCGCTGCCATCCGTAATTTCACCGATGTCATAGACAGACGTTGTGGGGACATATTAGACCGGTTCCACAACTACATGTCCATGAGCCAGGGCGATGGTGGACGGTTGAGGCATCGACGTGGGCATATGCCAGCAACAGCAGCAGCTGGCAGTCGTCGCGGACAACAACAGGGCCGTGGCCACCCCCATAGTGCTGTCATCAGACTGCCCCAGGAGACCACGTGCACGTGGCTCTGGCCAGGCCCGACAGGGATCTGTGTCCAGTCAATGAACACCTGCTACTGATGACAGTACCCAGTCTGGGTTGGTACCAGATACGATCCGTAGCACCCCTGCAAGGCACAGGTACCGTGTCCGTGGCCAGAGACACTGATCTGTATGACCTGGCAGGTACAGTCTGTGGCTGTCCACAAACACCAGTATATGGCAGCCATGTGGTGGAACTGTGTGCATCCATACACACATGTGAATTGACAACACCTAGGGCTACCGCATACATGCACACACTGCATCAACATTGCCCCACCTTGCACTGCTGTCCCTCACCGACACACATACACATACATGTCAATCGGTGGTATCAGTGGCTGACTCAGGCATACCAAGTTCACACCCTGTGCATATGATGAAACTGTGCCACCTCCTGCAATCTGTAACATCAGTGCAGGTACAGGTTAGCATGTTGCTGATGCACAGTGTGACTACATAGATGTGTAGTAATAGTATCATGTTGTTAACAGTACTGTGTGCTGGAATAATTGTGGGTATATCACAGCATGCCTGATGCAGTAAGGGTGTGATTGTCATGTACTGTTGTCTACACCCATGGTAAGTACCATATTGTATCATCTGCACATGTTGGCATACTGGTGGTAAGGATGTCAATAGAAGGCTACATACATAGGTAGCACAGGGGATAAGGTAATGAATGTATTAATACGCAATGATGGACATGTAAACTGCAAGTGGCATGTTGCCCACACTGGACTCTGCAATGCGGATGTTTGAGGATGTTGATATGTGTAGAGTACTACACGACTGGTACAGGACACACAGGAGCACCCTAGCACTGCAAGCTCACATCTCATACCATGCTAGACAGCCCCAACACACAAAACTAACTGTCACAGGAGGGAGAGTCCCCATACATGTCAGGGATACTGTGGTGGCAGGCCAGGTAGCATACATCCTACTAAGTATGGAACCACTGAGTGAAGGCTCAGTGTCTGTTATTTGACATGTGTATTACTGCAGGTATGAGCACATGGGTTTCCATCCAGTTATTGTACATCCTGACAGTACATGGTCTGTACACTTGTGTGCGCTGAGACTGGACCCTAGCCATCTGACCTGTGTATTTCCATGTACATGTGCATAGTGCCTGCATATTTGCAGTGTTACCTACTGGAAGTGGTACAGCTTGTTTGTTGTACAATGGACTACATGCAGCCCTGCTTACTGTAGCTTTGTTTGCATGCATGTTTGCTTGCAATTACCCTGGAATACTGATCCCACCTGCAATGCATAGTTACAGAGCTTCTCTGGACTCCTAGTGACATCTGCATAGCTTACTATGTGTATGTTCATGTCTCACTTGACAGAATGTCACTGTTTGTCCTGTTCACATGTACGTTGCATGTGACACATTGCATATGACTTACCTGGCATTTGTCCATGTGAGCAGTCATATATGCTACTGCTAACTAATCACAGGCACTACACCCTCACATATTCATCTTCTGTTGAACCACCTGCTTCACTAGGGACGGCTTGCACCTGTCACCCCTGGTCTTTCGGATATTGGCAAAGGCTCTTGCTACCCCCATAGTGCCTATGTTAGGCAAGGCTCAAATGACAAACCCACCTTCATAGGTATCACAAGGGATAAGAAAGTAAGAGTAATACTACCCAACGCCAGAAGTCTAAACCTCAAGATGCATGCACTCAAAACTCTCCTTAGCACTGAGAACATCGATATCTGTGCAGTAACAGATGCCTGGTTCAGGGCTACTGAGAGCACCCCAGCACTACCAGGTTATACCTCATACCATGCTTTTCAGCCCCAGAACTTGGAATGAACCACAAATGGAGGGGGAGTATTGATATTCATCAAAGATACCCACACCTCCAGGTTGGTGGCAAAGCACCAAGCATCAGAGACTATCCATGTGCAACTAACAATGGGTGAAACTGCCTTCCAGGTTATAGCCTGCTACAGACCATCCTCCCAAACCCAAGAACTGCACTCGGCCTTCCTGAGAACAGTGGAAATATGAAGGTCTCTCCAAACACCATTATATTGGGCGACGTCAACTACCCAAACATAGACTGGGAGCATGACTCTAGCTCCAACACCCTAGGCCAAAGATTCCTAGAATATATGAGCTCAAATGCTATGGAGCAACTTGTTAACACTCCCACAAGAAGGGGAAACATACTGGACCTGATCATCACCAACATGGGGACTCTATGCTCCAGACCAGAAGTGTATCCCTCACTGGTAAGATCAGACCATGAACTAATCTCACTGGATATTCACATCCCGACCCCACCCCCTGCCCAGAACACCACAGTGAATAACTTCTCTAAAGCAAATTCACACTCCTCAAAACTGATGTGGAAACCTTCAAAGCCCCCGGGCCTGTGGAAACTGCAGACCAGACCGCAGATTCCTCTATAAACGCATTCTATGGACCCTTCAGGAATGCATGGATCATGTGATCCCGAATAAAACCAAGACCCAATCCTCCAAAGGCAGACGTCCTGTCTGGTGGACCCCAGCCATAAACAAATTACACAATAGAAGGAGGAAGCTACTAAATGATACAGCAAAATCCCAAAAAGGGAAGGCATCACTGATCAGTATTAGCAAATAACTACAGGCACTCATAAGATTGTCTAAGGCCAGCTTCGAGAGAAAATGCACAGGACACTAAGGATAATCACAAGGCTTTCTTCATTTATGTTAGGAACCTGGGTGGTAATACCCAGATATGCTCAGAGGTAGTCCAAAATGTCAATAGAAACACCAAACCCACAGACATTGCCAACATTCTAGCTGACAGGTTCAGCGCAAACTTCTACCCCCCCTCCACACCGAAAGGGCAAATATGTATCCCAGCAGAGTGCTGCCCCCCTGACATCTCAGATGCTCAGGTAAGAGCCGCCCTCTCCAAAGCAATACACACTGCATCAATGGGACCAGACAGTGTCCCGGGCTGTGTCCTACATGAACTCCAAGAAGAGCTACAACCAAACATAAAACTACTGTTCAATCCCAGCCTTACTACAGAATATGTGGCCAAAGAGTGGCGTACAGCAACAGTGGTCCCTCTACAGAAAGGTGGTGCCTCAACGGATCCTGGACACTATTGCCCCATAAGCCATACTAGCTTGGTCTGTAGAGCTATGGAAATGATCATCATGGACCTCATAAATAAAGATATTGGGGACCTACAGACACTGGATCATACCCAGTTTGGCTTTGTTAAGGGCAGATCCTGCCTCTCAAACCTGGTTGATTTCTTTGAAACAGTCACCAAGGCCATTGACGAGGGGAAGGTGGTCCACACAGCCTACCTGGACATCGCAAAAGCCTTCGCTACAATACCCCACTCGGGAATTCTAGAGAAGCTCACCAGCTTAAATATAAGCCCCTATGTCACTAGATGGATTGCACACTGGCTCAAGGACAGAACCCACATGGTTAGAATTGCTGGAGCCATGCCAGACTCCAAACCAGTTACAAGTGGTGTCCCACAAGGCTCAGTCCTGGGACCTCTCTTGTTTGGTATATATTTATCGGAGGTACAGGCCAACACGGAAGGACTGTGGCCGACACAAGCATCCTCCAAAAGGGCCTCATAGAAACAGACAACTTGTGCCAGAGCCATGGCCTCAAGCTGAATGCAAGAAAGTGTATAGTCATCCCCTTTGGCAAAAACAAAGTGCCTACAAAGTACCACATAGGTGGTAATCCATTAAGTACAGAAGAAGTAATTAGGGACCTGGGGACCCAAGTTGATAGCAATCTCTCATTTGACAACCACGTGGCCAAAGTGGTTAGAAAGACATTTTATATAGCCCACCCCATCATGAAGGGATTCACATCTAGATCAGGGGAGGACATCGTGCCTCTTTACTCATCCCTCATCAGGCCCATAATTGAGTACAATTCCCCTGTTGGGATGTACCTTACCAGACACCTGCAGCAACTGGAAAGACCCCAAAAGTACCTCACCAAGAGGATCAAAGGGCTCAAACAGATGCCATATGCTGACCGGTTAAAGAAACCCCAGCTCTACTCAGTGGCATACCGCCTGTTCAGAGGCGATCTGTGCCTGATGTATAAAGCCATGTCAAACCCGGAATTAATGGGCATGCTGCACCTGAGAATATCCAAATCCCATCAGGCTACATGCTTGAGAGACTTGAACCTCAGCACTGAAATAAATAGGACATGCTGGAGGGACAGATTCATAACCCAGAGCCTCACTTCACTCTGGAATAAAATCCCAGTCCAGGTTAGGCAGAGTCCCTCATTGACTCTCTTCAAGAGGAAGCTTGATGAGTGCATGGGACATTGTAGGTGTACCCCAGGTATCACTTCTGTGTCACTGTTAGACAGAGGCACAGTATACTAACCTCGGAAAAGGGCATGGCAAGATATATTTACAATGGATGGCGACAGCCAAACACATTCTGGCTAGGTTCATAAATGCCCTAGGGCAGATAGCCTAGTATGAACCTATGAACCTATGTACCTTATTCCCCATTGGCCCTATGTGCTGTTAATCACCATGGCAATCACAATACTATTGTAGCATGTGCAAAGGTCAGTTGTCAGTCACCTCTATGGTACAGTTGTGGAATATGTGGGTCATGTGGCAATGTCACAGCTGCCACATGTACACAGTCAACCCTCTCCCCTACACATGGACGTACAACACATGTATGAGATGGAACCACATAGCCAAACTGGGGTCTAAGCACTCTGAACCCAGTACTGGCATAACCTGTCAGGTGGCATGAAATACTACAGTGACTACAATACCAGTCTGATGTAGACCTACACTGACAGCAATACAAGCATGTGAACACACTGGCCCAGTCATGGAGCCTAAGAATAGCATCCTGCCTGAGCGGCAGTCAGCTCTGCAGCTGGCACACAGGCATACGTTATGCCTGAACACATCACGCATAACACATAGCACACAAATCCTGTGTGCCAAACAGTCACAGCCTGTACGGCTAGACAACACACCTGCCACAGTTGTGTTAGGTACCTTTATTGTCTGGTACAGTGAGGTCATGCTCACCAGGCTGGACAAGGTGAAGGTCACAGTGATATGCCCGTGGGGCACTATAGTCCACCACATAACACAAGCATACAGGTCAGTCAGAGGCATGGACACATATGACTCAGTCATTGTCCATGCCACATACCTTCTCCTGCTGTACTTATAGGGTGCTGACATCATCAGTGTTTAGAAAGGGGAATGTGCATCCTGTAGTGTGTTTTCCCAGTTGCCAAAAGGGACATTTCCCTCACACAAAATTGCGCACACACTAACCCCCCCCCATCCAAACACACACACTTGCAGGATTCAAACCACTACCTAACTATGTTATGACATTTGAGATAGACACATTAGCAGAGCATGCTATTTGCATTATTAGGAAGTTTTCTTTCGCCTGCTTTACTTATAGGGTGCTGACATCATCAGTGTTTAGAAAGGGGAATGTGCATCCTGTAGTGTGTTTTCCCAGTTGCCAAAAGGGACATTTCCCTCACACAAAATTGCACACACACTAACTCCCCTCATCTAAACACACACACTTGCAGGATTCAAACCACTACCTAGCTAGGTTATGACACTCGAGATGGATACATTAGCAGAGCACGCTATTTACACTACTAGGAGGTTTCTCTTCTCCTGCTTTACTTATAGGGTGCTGACATCATCAGTGTTTAGAAAGGGGAATGTGCATCCTGTAGTGTGTTCTCCTAGTTGCCAAAAGGGACATTTCCCTCACCCAAACTACCCCCTCCTCTCATCCAAACACAAACACTCACCACTTGCAGGATTCAAACCACTACCTAACTAGGTTAGGACACTCGAGACAGACGCATTAGCAGAGTGTGCTATTTGCATTACTGGGAAGCTTCTTTTCTCCTGCTTTACTTATAGGGTGCTGACATCATCAGTGTTTAGAAAGGGGAATGTGCATCCTGTAGTGTGTTCTCCTAGTTGCCAAAAGGGTCATTTCCCTCACACAAAATTGCACACACACTAACCCCCCCTCATCCAAACATGCACACTTGTCATTTGCAGGATGCAAACCACAACCTAACTAGGTTATGACACTCACGATAGATGCATTAGCGGAGCACGCTATTCACATCACTGGGAAGTTTCCCTTCTCCTGCTTTACTTATAGGGTGCTGACATCATCAGTGTTTAGAAAGGGGAATGTGCATCCTGTAGTGTGTTTTTCCAGTTGCCAAAAGGGACATTTCCCTCACACAAAATTGCACACACACTAACCCCCCTCATCCAAACACACACACTTGTCGTTTGCAGGATTCAAACCACTACCTTACTATATTATGACACTCGAGACTGACGCATTACCAGAGCATGCTATTTGCATTACTGGGAGGTTTCACTTCTCCTGCTGTACTTATAGGGTGCTGACATCATCAGAGTTTAGAAAGGGGAATGTGCATCCTGTAGTGTGTTTTCACAGTTGCCAAAAGGGACATTTCCCTTACACAGACCAACACCCCTCCACACACACTGAGCATTTGCAAGGCTCAAACCCCTACCTAACTATGTTATGCCACTTAAGACAGATGCATTAGCAGAGCGCACTATTCGCATTTCAGGGAGGGTTCCCTTCTCCTGCTGTACTTATAGGGGGCTAACATCATCAGTGTTTAGAAAGGGGAATGTGCATCCTGTAGTGTGTTTTCCCAGTTGCCAAAAGGGACATTCCCCTCACAAAGACTTGCACACACACCAACCCCACTCACACACACACTGAGCATTTACAGGATTCAAACCCCTACCTAGCTATGTTATGACACTCAAAATGGATGCATTAGCGGAGTGTGCTATTTGCATTACTGGGAGGTTTTCCTTCTCCTGCTTACTTATAGGGTGCTGACATCATCAGTGTTTAGAAAGGGGAATGTGCATCCTGTGGGGAGGCAGACGCCAAGCACACTCTGGCTAAGCTGTCATTCCCTAGGGCAAACAGCCTAGTGTTGACCTCTACACCCATATGTTTAATTGTCAAATGCACATTATTTGTTTCTGATAGACTGTTTGCAGGTCTTTATTGCCATAGCATTCCCTGTTTGTATGAACAACTTGTGTATCTGTGGAAGATGTTTGCATATGGGAGGGATCCACTATATCACGTATGTCTCTGTAGTAATTTAACTGTGTGCACTGGGCAGATTGCTGTAATGTGGTTGGTTCCTGGAATAAGACGTACGAATACCAGATATGTGTGGCCAACTGCTAAACTGAGATTTGGCCTAAGTGTGTGAGCATGCCCAGTTCAGCCTTCCCATGGCATGTTGTCTGACATATGTCTCATTTATTAAAGTGTGTGAGCATGCCCAGTGTGAGCTTTCCATATGTTGAACTCTGCAGCCCACCACATTTGTGGATGAGTGTGAACTTCAACAAATATCTCCCGTTTATGGTTGTGTGTTGTGTGTCATGTCGTGTAGTTACTGTCCGACTGCTTTGTGTGTGAACACAACATTACTGTGCCTGCAGGGTTTGCATGGGATACTTTGCATACAGTTGTCAACATCCTTTCATACTGACCTAACACTGTAGTACTGTATAGTGTACTGGTTCAGTACTTTGACTGTTGTGGACAGTATCCTGGGCTTTAGTCCTATCACTGCTTTACATTTCCATAGTGCGCACAACAGCCTGGTTAGGGGCCAGCTGTGCACATCTGACCATGTTGCGTTATGTTCAGATATGAACTACTTAAACCAGGCTCGTCCAACATTGGTAGTGTATTCCACAACATAGGTGTACATTTGCAAACACTAGTGATGTGCCCTAGGCCATTTCTAATGCTAGTCGGAGAGTGTGTTTGTCCTTCGACACACATTGTAAGTGGAGTTTGCCATGACATATGTCATGGTTAGTATACTATGCCTCTGTCTACCTGTGACATAACAGTGATACCCAGGGTAAACCTACCATCTCCCAACCACTCATCAAGATTCCTCTTGAGGAGGATCGATGGGTGACTCTATGGATAGCCTGTACTGGGAGTTTACTCATGAGTGGGGGCGGCTTCTGTGTTATGGATCATGCAGTACAGCTTGTCCTATGTATGTCAGTGCTGGGGTTCAAGTCTGTCATGTGCATAGCTCACTGCCATTCAGATTGTACAAGGTGCAGCATGTTTATTGATTCCAGCTTGGACATGGCTTTATACATCAGGCACAGCTTGCCTCTGGGTGGGCAGTATGGCAGTGTGAGTAGCTGCAGTTTGTTTAATCAGGCAACACATGGCATCTGTGCAAGCTCTTTGATACTCCTGGTGAGGTACTGTTGGGGACTTTACAGCTGATGGAGGTGTCTGCTGAGGTACATCCCACAGGGGCTATTGTAGTCAATTGTAACGCTGATGAAGGATGACTGCAGAGCCACAATGACCTCCCCTTATCTAGATCTGACAACCTTCATGATTAGGTGGGTATATGGTATGTTTCTGTAAACACTACAGCCACATGTTTGTCCAATACAGGATATCTATCACCTTGTGTCCCCAGGTCTCTCATTACATGTTAAGTACGTAATGGGTTAACACCTATGTGGTAATTGATGGGCACTTACTGTATATCCACGGGGGTTGACTATACACTTTTCTGCAATTAGCTTGCTGACATGGCTATGGCACCAGTTGTCTGTTTCTATGTGGCCCTTTTGTGGGATGCTTGTGTCAGCTGGAGGGTCCGATATGGTGGGCAGTTTGCAGTCCTCTGCAAACATGTTCAGACACAGTCCTTCCATGTTGGCCTGTACCTATGGGACATATATACCAAACGAGGGAGGTCCCAGGACCAAGCCTTGTGGGATGCCAGTTATATCTGGTTTGTAGTCTGACATGGCTGCAGCATGTCTGACCATGTCAGTTCTGTCCTTGGTCTGGTTTGCAACCCCTCTACTGACATAGGGGTTTATATTTAAGCTGGTGAGCATACCTATAATGAACATGTAGGGTATTGTATAGAAGCCTTTGCAAGGTCCAGCTACGCTGTGTGGACCACATTGCCCTCATCAATTACCTTAATGACTGTTTCGAATGAGTCAAACATGTTTAGGGGCAGGATCTGCACTTAAGAAAGCCACACTGGGTAGGGTCTGGTGTCAGTAGGTCCCAAATATCTTTATGTCTGCAGTACATGCTGATCCTTTCCATAGCTGTGCAGACCGAGCTTCTCAGGATTCTGGGGTGGTGGTTTTCAGTATCCATTCAGGCAACACCTTTGTTGAGAAGGACCACTGTTGTTGTACACTGCTCTTTGGGTACATATCCTGTGGTAAGGCTGACAGTGAGCAGTAGTGTGATTTGGCATTCCAGTCTTCTTGGAGTCCATGTTGGACTCAGCCCAGGACACCATCTCATACCATTGCTGCTGTGTCTTTTGCTTTGTAGATGCTGGCTGTTACCTCAGCATCTGCAATGTCAGGGGGCCAGCAGTCTGCTGGGATAGATATTTTGCATTCTGGGGGTTGCACTGCACCTGTCAGGATGTATGTTGGCAATATGTGTGTGTGTTTGGTATGTTGTTTGTAATATTTGTGTGATTCAGAGCATATCTGTGAATTCCCAACACGGTTCCTACCATCAGTTGTGGAAGCCTTGGGATTATCCTTAGTGTCCTGTACAATTTGTATCTTCATAGGTTCATAGGTTCATACTAGGCTATCCACCCTAGGGCATTTGTAAGCCTAGCCAGAGTGTGTGTGGCTTTCGCCACCCCTTGCTATGTGAATATTATGGCCATTTATGATTTGCTTTGCTGTGCCTCTGTCTGGACGTGACGCAGTGAAGACCCCCAGTGTAACTCTACGATCATCCATCCACTTGGCAAGATTCCTGTTGAAGTGTGTCAGTGAGGGGCTCTGCCTAACATGGAGTGGGATTCTGTTCCAGGGTGTGGGGAGCCTCTGGCTTATGTATCTGTCCCTCCAGCACATCCTATTTCATTATGTGTTGAGGTTGACATCTCTCACTCTCACAGCTCCGATGGCTTTGAGTTTTCTAGGGTGGAGCATGTCAATTACTCCTGTGTTGGACAAGGCCTTGTACAACAGACATACAATGCCTCTGTGTAGGCAGTATGTGACTGCATTCAGCTGGGGTGTCTACTTTCAGGCAGCATATGACATATATTTGAGACCCTTTATCCTCTTGGTGAGGTACCTTTGAGGTCTTTCTAACTGCTGCAGGTGTCAGGTAAGGTACATCCCAAATGAGGCATTGTACTAGATTATGGGTCTGATAAGAGAACAGTATAGGGGCACAATGACCTCTGTTGACGTAGATGTGAATCCTTTCATGATACGGTGTCCAATATAGACAGTCTTCCTAGCCACATTGGCAATGTGAGTGTCACATAACAGGTTACTGTCCACTTGTGTCCCTAGGTCCCTGATTACTCCTTCCATACATAATGGTTTACCATCTATGTGGTAATTTGTATGTACCTTGTTTGGTATTTGGTGGGACATTCATACTGTCCAGTGTCTTCAGGACGGCTGGGTGGGGTTCCTGTGTGTGAGAGTGTAGTCTGTAGCATGCTACAGACTGTACAGCAGTCTTGCCTACGGTTAGTTGCACATGGGTGGACTCCAATGCCTTGTGCATTGTCAGTTACCTGGACGTATGGGTGTCTGTGCTGAATATGGATACTCACCCTCCTTTTATGTTTTGTTCCAGGTTTTGGGGCCATAACGCATGATATGTGGTATAACCTGGTAGTGCTGGTGTGCTGTCAATAGGCTTGCAGCAGGTTTCTGTCACTGCACAGACATCGATGTTCTCCATACTGGGGATGGCCTCGGGAGCATGCATATTGAGGTTTACACATCTGGCATTGGTCAGCATTACCCTTATGTTTCTTTCCACTTATGTTTTGTAGGGTGGTGGGTTAGTCTTTTCAGCCTTGCCTACGAAAGGCTCTATGGAGGTGGCAAAAGCCTTATCCAATATCCAGACGCCCAGGGGTAACAGGTGCAAGCCATCCCTGGAACAGCTGCGTGGCTTGTCAAGCATGACATCCCAAGCAGACAGACATTGGATCCCCTTGGAATGACACCAGTAATTGTGCCACTTGTTATAACTGATCATTCCGTGTTTGTACTGTGGCATCATTCTTGGTGAGGGTAGGATGCTGCAAATGGTCAGTGTCATACCAGCCTGGACTACATAATCGGGAAGCTCATCTATGTCTCTTTTCATGTAGTCTGGGGAGGTACATCTCAGGTCATTCACACCAGCATGGACTATGACTGCATCATATTTCTACTTGCTTTGGGGTGACCTGCATACTTGTGTTATGTGACGTATTGTAGCAGCCTACAGGCAGCTTACTGTACCCTTTCCCTTGTTCAGTCTGGTGTGCGGGACAGCAGCGTGTCTCACTATGGAGTCACCTATTACAACTGTATCAGGCATGTTGTTTCTCCTTCTGGCCTGTGACTGTTTGGCACACCAGCTTTGTGTACTATGTGTTGCATGTGCTATGTTTGGAGGTTGTTTGATTGGGTGTCTGCTTTGGAGGCCTCTATTGGTGTGGTGTGTTTGTAATTCGGGCCTCCGGGAATGTTTTTCTGTGTTTATGTCTTTGGTTTGCAGTTGTGATAGGTCTATGTGGGACTGGGTTTTTGGTCTGTGTGGTTACCTTCTCCTCCTGACTAGTTTTGGGAGTACTGAGTTGAGGGAGCTCAGCCTCCAGTTTGGATAGATGGTTGCATCTCTCACATATATTTGTATTTCTTGGGGGGAGTTGGGGGTTGTCTGTGTACTTGGGGCAGGTGTAACATTGCCTCAAGATTCACAGATTTAACTTGTTGTGGCTGGCCTTAGTGGACTGTATGTGTGGACATATTTTATTGCCATACTACTGATCAGTGATTACTTCGTTTTTTATGTTTGCTCTATCATGTAGTAGCTTCCTCATTCTCTTGCATGGTTTGGTTATGGCTGGTGTCCACCATGCCAGATGCCTGCATGTATGGCATTGTGTCTTGTTTTAATTTAGGGTTGCATAATCCAAGCATTCCTGGCAGTGTTCATGGAATGCCTGTATAACAGGTTCTGAGGTGTGGCCCATATTTTGCACCTGCACAGGACCTTTAATGGATTCTACATCAGTTTGGAGGAGTGCAACTTTTGCTTTACACATGTTTTTCACTGTGGTTTTCTGGCCAGGGACTGTGGTCAGGATGTGTATATCCAGTGTGATTACTCTATGGACTGGTCTTACCAGTGAGCAATACACTTCTCATCTTGCCATCCAGTACCCATGTTGCTGATTATCACATCCAGTATGCTTACCCCTCTTGTGGGAGTGGTACATTGTTCCTGGGCATTTTGGTTTATGGATTCTATGAACTTTTGTCCTACAGTGTTGGAGCTAGTATAATGCTCCCAGTCTATGTCTGGGTATTTTCAGTCACCCAATATAATGTGGTTTGGAGGACTTGATATATTCATGTATTCCAACATAGGCCAGGTGCAGTTCCTTTTGTTGGGATGGTAGTCTGTAGCAGGCTATAAACTGGGGGGCAGTTTTAGCCACTGTTACTTGACCATGGCTAGTCCATGCTGCTTCCTGTTGTGGTACCAACATGGGTGTGTGGTTATCCTTGACAATTATTGCTAGTCACCCTCCTTTTGTAGCTTGTTCCATGTTTTGAGGCTGTACAGCACAGTATGAGGTGTAACCTGGTAGTGTTAGGGTGCTGTTGTGAGCCTTGACCCAGTTTTGTGTTACAGCACAGATATCAACATTCTCCATACTGGGTGAGTTTAGACTGCATGCATCTTGCTGTTTAGACTTCTGGCATTGGGTAGCATTACATCTAGGTTCTTATCCCTTCTGATACCTATGGAGGTAGGTTTGTGTTTTGAGCCTTACCTATTCAGGGCACGCTGTGGGTAATAACAGCCTTTGCCAGTATCCATATGGCCTGCACTGATAGGTGCACGCCAGTCCTAGCAGGTGGAGCATCATGTCATGCTCAGCATGTCATCCCAGGCTGGCACACATTGGATCCCCTTTGACTAACTGCAATACTTCAGCCAATTATTGCACTTGATCATCTCATTGTCATATTGTGGCATGATGCTTGGTGAGGGTAGGATGTTAGTCACGGTCCTCAGGTGTGCATATAGTACATGGTGTTACATTACTTAACACATGGCATTCATGCCTCAGGTGGTGCTGCAGGGCTGCCTCTGTCGGATGCACATATTACACTCCCTGTACATGTTTGTGAGCAGGTCATGTCATTTTAGGCATCCCTGTTATTATTTGAGTGAGTCAGAGAGGGTATCATTCCCAGGGTTCCTACTGAGCCAGTGTATGTGCTATGCGTGGCCTCTTTGCCAAGGCCAGGGCATACTGGGCACGCCTCCTTCGGCCTACTGGGGCAGGCTCAGGTTGTTCCTCCTCCGAGTCACTCTCTGCCTGTGATGGCCTTGGCAATGGTGGGGGGCTGTTTGGGCCAGCCCTATGCTGGTCCTGCTGCAGCTGTTTTCGCAAGATCATATTATGTAGCATAGCACATACCATGACAATTTGGGTACATGTAGTTGGTGTGTACTGCAAGGCTCCACCAGATGTGTCCAGACACCAGAACCGTGACTTGAGCAGCCCAAACACACGCTCTATTACATTACGTGTTTGTATGTGTGCCTCATTATGGCGTTCCTGTTCAGGTGTGTGTGCGTTTCTGATGGGTGTCATCAGCCATGGCTCCAGTGCATAACCTGCATCCCCCACTAGGTGTCCGTGTGGGATGTCCCCATTGGCAAATGTCTGGTACAGCTGCGTCAAATGCCAGATGTGGGAATCATGGTAGCTGCCAAGGCAACCAGCACACACATTCATTATTATGCCCTGGGCATCACACACGACCTGGCAGTTGATGGAGGGGAAGCCCTTGCGGTTAATGTAGGCCCTACCCCGCTCACCGGCTGGTGCTTTGATGCGTATGTGCGTGCAGTCTATTGCACCCACTACCTCAGGGTATTCCGCTATTTGCTGGAAGAGATGCATATTGCTGGCCAATACCTCACGGGCATTGGGGAAATATACATGATCACCAACATGTGCTGACATGGCATCCAGGAACTGGTGCAGTACCCTGGAGGCTAATGCCTGTGATATCCCCATCATATCACCAGTTGGTCTCTGGAAGGTACCTGTTGCTAGTATTCTTAGGCCAACACATACCTTGGTTTCCACTGGGATGGGTTCCCCTCTGTTGGTTCTGTGTGTGAGGCGTGGCCTGCACAGCTCCACTATTTGCTGCAGGAGGTCTCTGTCCACTCTATAGCGCTCTACTATCTCCAGCTCATGTAACCCATGGTAGGTGACCCTGGGCCTGTACACTCTTCTCCGCCTCCTCACTGTGGGTTGTCTGGCACCATCTGCATTGTCACCACCCTCAGCAAGTCGCCTATGTCTCATTATGACAGCTATGGCAGCCCCTAACATTTCTGCTCTGAGTTCAGCTTTTTCAGTTTTCACTTCTAATAGCTTACTCCTGTCTTGCAGTGTCTCTTGTGAGAAACATCTTGCACTGCTGTTTGCAGAGTTTTAAGTGTTGGACTGAGCTACTATTCTGCCTGTGTAATTGCCTGCTTCTAATAGTTTTCACCTGCTAGCTCCAACAGTATTCCCTGCTAGCTTCCTACTAATTCTGTTGCTTCCTTTTCCTTTCTGTTTCCTCAGGGGGGAGCAGCATGCATACCAGCAGAAACACGCTCACAGTGGCTTACACGTGCGCACACATGCTTACACGGTTCAGAATCTGCTTATTCGGGTTAAAATGCGTGCACACCAGCTCAAACAATGTTACAGGTCTGCCAACAAGCTTCTACATGCTAAGTCTGCCCTACACGCGTGCACACCCGCGCAAACAGTGTTAGACATCTAGCAACACGCTCCCACATGCTTAGTCTGTCTTACACACGCGCACACTGTCCTACTCGCGCTTCATGGTGCGCACACGTGCGCATGCACGCCCAGCAAGAAACTTTGGTGTAGGCAACAGTGTACACCTTCCATTTCTTGACTTTCCCATGCTTATGTTGTGGCACTCCTCTTTCCATGATATGTGTCTGACATCTGTCATGTAACTCTGGCCTCCAATGAACTGCATTTCTTTCTGCCATTCCCCCCTGTGATGTCACCTATCTCCTACTCTGTTCCTCCCCCTTATGTAACTCTTACACTACTCAGAATGTGCTCATTTGCTATGTGACAGTGGAATTCAGTATCCTAACACTCATTTGCATCAGATTGCCTACTAATGCTTAGTTACATGTCTTAGACTCAGCTTCCCCCCTTAGCAACCACTACACGGTGGCCATGTTGTTTTTGGTCTGTTGGTCCCTGCATTGTAAATCCATGTATTGCATAAAACCCACATTTGTGGGTTTATAACCTTCATTATGTTTTTATATAGCGCAGCCCTTTTGCACAGGGCTGCGCTGGGTTTAAACACCGGCGATCGCCGAAAAAAAAAATTATTTCTCCTATTTGCATCGGGGTACCTTGCCAATGGCCACATATTTGGCCATTGGCATGCTGCCTGACACATATGCACCCTTTATTTGGAGCTGACATGGATCCATTGTGGTTTTTGCAGAAATGTACTCAGTTGTCAACTGAGTACATTTCTGCAGCTAAAACGGCTCTTACACGGGCTGCTTTGGGCTTCCCGGATCACTAATCTACCTCATTTGCATGCTATTCAGCTGCAAGTGAGGTGATTAGCTTATCCACACCCACTCCATGTAAGAGACGTTTTAGCTGGTCTCTTACACGGACTTTGGGCTGTTTCTGGATCGCGAAGGCTGCATGGAGTCTTACACTACTCTTAGACTCCGTGCAAGCCTTCGTGAATCCTGCCCAGTGTTAAAGTGCAAATGTAAGAAAACTTTGTGTGTGTGTACATTGTTAAGATGAGATGTAATGATATTCCAGTCAGTGTTATTTTACTACAGCATTGTTTTAGCGAAGAGTTGGTAGAAATACTAATTCTGTTTTTTCATAGTTTTGAAAATAAAATATTTTGTAATGGTTGCAGAATTCTAAGACTATGTAATCAGCCTAAGCTTGCACTCATATTTGAAACCTGCACAGTGGCATGGAGGAATAAAGCCCTGACTGTGGTCCAGGCAATTACGGTACAATTAGGGATTTGGGCATCTGAGACATTGACAGTGGGAGCTGGGTATGTCCATCTTGGGGGAGAAGGCAGGAGGGCACATGCTGTGATTCAGTTTCCCTGGTAGGGACCAGATAAACAATGATCAAGTATAACCTGAGCATGGGTGGGGGTGTACTGCTGACCTCAGCCACTTGCAGAAGTAAGTGGCAATCCAGTACTGAGAACCATTGCATGATGATCCACCCTTGGGGTGTTAGCGGGCCTGCACAACGGCAGGCAATAAATTAGTCAAAAATACTTCTATGGCAACAGTGTGACATTGTTCCAGATAGTCTTAATATCCTTGGTGCCCCCAATTACACTCAAAGTAAATCTGGCAGAGATAGGAGGGACAGTGAGACCAAGCAATCAAGGGATGGTCAGCTGTGTGGGATAAAAATAATTCAAAATAAGCTTGCATTCATATTTAATGCTAGAAGAAATACATTTCTCTATTGTAACTACCTTATTCAAAAATGATGCAGTATAGGAATTTAAACCTTTCTTAGTATGCTAGCATGTGTTAGAGGGATGGTGATTTTGAAATACTCAGTCATTTATATTATTTTCTTTAATTCTGTCTCACATTCATAAGATTAATCCCATAAAGCATAGTTTTAGATCTCTGTATTTATTTATGTATATATGTATGCATGTATTTATACATACATTCGTTAACCAAGTAAGCATGCTGATCTGAAGACTATTTTCATATATAACCAAAAGACAAAGAAAAAAAACAGTGAATTGTAGGATGTTAGCATATATGAATAGGTACAGAGAACATTGCAGAGTTTAAGAATGCTACAGTATACATAACAGAACATCAATAGCAATGACTTGGGAAATAAACAGCAATATAATATAGAAAATAAGTCATATTTACAAAGCAAAACTCATATGCCTAACTACCTTGTGCCAGAAGACAATATTCACATAATAATGAGCTACCATGCTTGACTCAGAAGACTAAAGTAAAGAGAAAATCTTGCACACACAAGAATTTATGAAACACTGAGAGGATTAGTTACCAGGAGGAATAGATATTTCAAGTGGTGAGTGCAAGAGAATCAAGTGAGGGGTATTCTTACCATGGTGGTCAAAAGCAGTGGCATTGCCATGAGTATCGGAAGTGATTCTTTTAAAATGTTTATGGTTGTGTTGGATGTGTTGGATCTGCAGCTGCGGTGGTGGTGCTGCGGTAGCGTTGTTGTCTCACAGTAAGATGTTGTCCTGTTCGATTCTCAGCTAAAGCGTCTTCTGTGTGGAGACATGCGTGAATGGGCGTACCTTCGTTGAAGGTTGTGCGTCAGGCCTGGCAAGTCAGTACGTAAAAATCTACTGCCAATCATTAGTGGGCCGGAGTTCCGCTGTGGCGACCCCTAACCAGGAGAAGCCGAAAGATACAACAATGGTTGTGTTGGATCTAATATTTTGCAGTATGTTATTCCACTGTTCTGAGCGAGTTTTCTATCTCTCAGTACAGAGGCCATATTAGGGGGTTACTGTCAAAGTTTCTGAGGGAATAGGCTGAGATTCTAAATTGGAGGTCATTTTTAAGTAGGAGACAGAACTGTTCATTCAACAGTTTAATGTTCAACAGATTAAGTAAGAACAAGATTCATCAATCATCTGAGAGTAATATTTACTGAGAGTGACATAGTTATGTTTTTAAGAGGGGGCTTAAGTGAAAACATTAGTCAACATTTTGTTTTTTGTTGTTTACGAAGCTGTATGGTTTTGGGGGAATGTAGAGATATCAGTGGAAGACAGCATTCCAGTTTGGGGAGTTAAACATTAGCAGCTATAGGTCACCCAGAATCTTTATTGAGCAAGTGAGAGATTTTGTAAGCTACTTAGAGATCTATTTATTGACATTTGTTAACCAGGTTGGTCCCGCTGGGCCAGAGACCCGTTTTCAGTGGAGACTCAAGGAGAAAAGCATCAGTTAGATATAAAATTAAAGATTACATAGGTAACAAATAACAAGTAGCAATACCAAGTGACACTCCCAAATCATGTTAGTACAAATCTGAACATAATCAAGCATATTTAGATTACCCTAAGAAAACAATCACAATGAAATAAATAGATGAACTTTTTGACATATGTACAAACAAGTTATATACAAGTGATCAGATGTTTTGCCTAGGCTTCCTAGGAAGGCATATTTGCTTACAGGAACTCAGAGTGAAGAGGCACCATTAGATAAAGGGGAATTAGGTAGGTTCTAAGCAGTAACAAGATTTGGTGCTGAGAAGGTAAAGTCTGAGTTCCTTTTTAAAGTGTGCATGGTGTATGATGAAGCATATGTGTAGAGGAAGTTTGTTCCAAGCTTGGGCTACTGAGCAGTTGCATAGTAGCTTGCCTATGTTCTTCTTTGGATGATCGACATTCAGAAGTTGCTGGTTAGAGGTGCGGAGGGTTCTAGAAGGGGAGTAGGTAGATAAAAAAGTAGTGAGAGCTGTACAGAAAGAAGATCTGTAGAGAATGGAGTGTATAACTTGAAATTGAGAAAGTAGCAGTAGTTGAGGGAATTCAAGCCATTGTAATGAGTTCAGGGCAAGGCAGTGATGGGAGTTGTAGGGGGAGTTAGTAATGAATCTTGCAATTTTGTGGTAAATTTTTTGCAGTTTGATCAAGGTAGTCGCTTGTATATTGGTTAGTATTGGGGCTGCATAGAGAAGTGTGGGAAGGAGGAAGGACTGTGCTAGGGAGAGTCTAGCATTTGGAGTAAGAAATCTTTTGTTGCGATAAAGCAGGCCAAGTTTCTGGTGTGTTTTTTTATTCCTTGCATTAAGTGTAAGTTGAATTTGAGTTCATAATCAATAATGATGCCTAACAGTTTTGTTAGTGGTTCAGGTTTTATGATAGTGTTGTTGGATTTATGGTTTGAAAGTGAGCGGGGGGAGAAAGAGCAAGAGCTTGGGCTTCTTGGGGTTATGGATAAGAAGATTGTCAGATAACCATTTTTCTGTGGATAGAAAGGATTTTTGAGTAAGCGTGTGAAGGTCTGTAATACTACTGGAGACGGAGATGAGTGTAGAGTCGTCTGCATATTGTATAAGAGAAGATTGTCTGCAAGAAGTGAAGAGTTCATTTGTAAAGATGTTGATTTTATTATATTAATTTAGTTTATTGTACCTAATTGTTTAGTGATACTACTGTTAAATGTGGGAGCTTTTCTCCCCGGGCCTCTACTGAAAAAGGACATGTATCCAGCTAGACTAGCCCGGTCAACAAATGTAAAATAAAAATAAAATAAAATGTAAAATAAAAATAAATAAATAAAATAAACAGAAGGGGACCCAGGATTGAGCCTTGTGGAAAACCAGTTGGAACATATATATAGGGACAGCAGGAGGAGAGCCATTTGACAGATTGCTGCCTACTAGAGAGATAGTTGGAGAATCAGGCAAGGGAGGTAGTAGATTCGTTGAGGTTAGTAAGGAGGGTAGAGTGAGAGACTGTATTGAAGGATTTGGAAAGGTCAGGGAAGAGGCAGGATATCAGTTGATTGTTATCAAGGGCTTTGGCTATCGTATGAGTGAAAGATAGGAGGGTGGTGGATATGCTGTGGTAGGGACAGAACCCATGCGTGGGAGTGAGGAGGTTGTGTTGGAGGAGGTGGTTGAGAAGTTGTGAGTGAATGCATTTCTTGAGTATCTTAGAGAGGGGAGAAAGAATAGCAATGGGACAATAGTTAGATGGATCAGTAGAGTTACCACCCTTATGTAGTGTGATAGTAAAGAAGGATTTCCAGATAGCAGGAACTGTAGCTTCTTGTATATATATGTTAATGAGAATGGATATGGGATAGGCTATAGATTCAGCAGCATGTTTGAGGAATATTTGAGGTAGGTTATCAGCAGACGGAGAACATGGTTTAAGTTTTAGAAGAAGAGATGTAATGTAAGAAGTTGACACAGGTGTAAATGAGAAGAGATTCTGGTTGGGGGGGTTGATGAGGATAGTGGTAGTTGAAGTGTTAGTGTTAGAGGGAATGGGGATTTTGATAGTGTCAGTAAAGTGTTTGTTGAGTAGAGTAGCAATTTTCAGAGGAGATTTGTTTGGGTAAGGTGAGGGGTTATAAGGGCTGGCAGGGTAGAGTATTTTGTTAAGAGTAGTCCAGAATTTGCAAGTGTTGGATCTGTTGTCAAGTTGAAAAGAGTTGTAGTAAAATTGTTTTGTCTTTAGTGACTAATTTCTTGACTAAGTTACATAGTTGTCTGTATTTATGTAGAAGGGGAATATGCCTAGTTTTAAGCCATACCTTCCAGGTGCTATCCCTGTCATGCATCAGTGCTCTAGTATCTTTGGAGAGCCATGGAGCATAGTTTGATTTAATTCTAATTTTCCAGGAAGGATCAAGGGAATTAAGGGTATCTAGGAAAATGTTGTTAAATTTACTGACCGCAACATCAAGAGGGGTATGTTTAAGGATGGACCAGTCAAAACTAGATAGTATGGAGTTAAATTGGATGTTATTGAAGTTAGAGAGCTTACGACAGTCTCTATATAGGTGGGGTTTGTGTGCCTGGGAGGTGTCTGAGGATAGAGGTTGGGAGGTGATCACTTAAGGAGTCAGGCAAGGTACATGGGCCATGGTAAAGGTGGGTGGAGTTAGTGAGTATCCAGTCAATGGTGGTGCTAGAAGATAAGTCTTTATTGAAACGGGTGGGGGGATGTAATCAGTTGATGGAAGCCGTGTAAGTTGATACTATATTGAGGAGAGTTACCTGTTAGTTTAGACCAGTCTATATTGACATCACCAAGAATGAGACTTTCGTAGTCTAAGTTGTGGCTAAACCAGGATAGGATATTTTCAAGGGTGGGTATATTATTTCCACGGGGGATGTAGATGGAGGTGACAGAAAATTTCTTGTGTGTATTTAGATGGCAGTTTAGGATGAAAAATTCAGCAGGATGGAAGTTAGGGATAGAGATAGTGACAGGAGAGAGGTTTAGGCTATCTGAGTAGAATATGACTACACTACCACCTTTTTTGGGATATTTATCAGCACAATAGATGTTGTATCCAGGTGGCAGTATTTCACTGTTAGTGATGTGTGACTTGAGACAAGTTTCAGACAAGGCAAGGATGTTAGGGTTTGTATAGGCTATCCCGGAATGTAGCTCTGAGAGCTTGTTAGTTAGACTTTGAATATTTATAGAATATATGGATAGGTGTTTATGCGCTGAAGTCTGTTGTATCTGAGTATGGGTATGGTTAGGGGTGTGAGCAGAAGGGGTGGGATTGGAGGGATGAAGAAAGGACTTAGGGCCTGGGTTAGGGTGGGTGTCACCAGAATGTAGATGATTATTTGTAAGAAGTGTGAGTGGAGTATAAGGTAAGAGGAGGAAAACGATTTTTGGTTTGGATTTGTGGGTAACCATTTGGTTGTGAAGGGGGGTAAATTTGTAAAAACTGGAGGAGGAGAAATTAAAAAAATGGAGCGATAGCCGAGTATAAAGTAGTTAGTAGATTAGTGTGGGAGGTAGAGGTGGGGAAACCTTTAAGTGGGCTGGGGAGGTAGGACTGATTTGAATGAAATGAGGTTAAAGCTGAAAGGTAAAAGAGTAGTGAAGTGGCAAAGAAGAGCAGTTGCATTGTTATGGGATGATTGAGAGTTTGTATAAGGAGTGAAATTGAGTAGGGCAGGAAGTGAGGTAGGTGGGTATAGGTAGGGGTGGGGATGGAGTATAAGCAGGACGTGTGTTGTGGGAGGCTGAGCTGACAGGAAGAGGAGGGAATGGAGACTACAAGTGCAATTGATATAGGGGTGGGTGGGAATGGGGGTAGGGTAGGTGAGCGAAGTGAGCCCAAGTGTAGTGAGGGAGAACAGAGCAGGGCTACACCCACAGAGGAGATTCAAGAAATGATCAGGAAATCAGGTAAGTTAGGTAGATGTGAGAATGAGAAGGCAGGGGGGGCAGATGTACAGGGAGAAAATGTCAGAGTAGGTCAGTAGGGATGTACAGCAGAAGATTAAAGTACCAAACCAGGGCCAGGTACTCGAATAGAGGAGTGCAGTTTTCAGGAGGAGAGACCAGTGAAATCTGCAGAGGAGGGCACTGTGGTCAGAGAGCTTGAGAGCTGGCTAAATCAGGGTGAAGAGTAAGATGTAGAGAGCAGAGGCAGACAACAGGGAGTGGTCCTGAGATGTGCAAACTTACAGCCAGGACAGGAGTATGAGTACAGATATTAAATACAGTATTTAACACTTTAGGCTGCACATCCATAAATTATTTTCTTGATATCCAAGAGGGGAATACCCATGCAGGGCAGTTGACTATAGGAGGTTTAGGCTGGGTCTGTCACAGGACTTGGATACTGCAGAGACTATTGCTATCATAAATTATTTTCTTGATATTCTAGAGGGGAATACCCACGCAGGGCAATTGACTGTAGGAGGTTCAGGCTGGGTCTGTCACAGGACTTGGATACTGCAGAGGCTATTGCTGTCCTTGTCAGGCTGATGCACAGTGCAGGACCAAAAGGCTGGTGAAGGGGATGGAGGGGATAGTGTAAAGATGGCACTGGAGAAATGCATGGAAAGAGGTGATTGAGTATCTTCTTAGCCTGTCATTCAGAATATGGCAGAATGGAAGAGGTTGATCCAAGAGAAGGTCAAAGTATTGTTGCTGAGTAATAAGGGGTAGTGGAAGATCAAGAGGGTCATGGATCAGTGATCAGTAGTGGCTGAATAAAAATTAACTTTCCTTTGGTCCCATAAAGTATACAAGTAGTAGTGCACATGCATTTCCAAAGAAGTCTGATCTTACTTTTATACAGCTGGCAATTTCAAGCTGAGAAGCTAACAGCCTAGTGATGACTGTCATCTGTCTATAGAATAATATTTAATTCTGGAATGTCCCATGGGAGGCCACAAATGAATAATGAAAAGATTAGGGGACACAGCACTGAACTTTGGGGTAGTCCCATAGAAGTAGACAGAGGATAGCTAAAGGTAGAATCAGCATAAAGTGTAAAGTTTCTGTGCTGAAGGTTGCATTGGAACCAGGTGCACACTTCTTCAGAAAAAATGTACTTTTTTAGCAGTGTACTATGATTAACACATTCAAAAACTATTTTCAGGTCTATAATCACAGTCCTTGTGAGCTTCACTTCATCAAAGCCCATAAGGTAGTGTTAGCTAGTAGGAGTATCACTGTTAGAGGGCTGTACTCAAGCAGGATGTCATGCTGGTTATCTGAGAGGTTGTCATATTGTGAGATATATTCCAGCAGCTGCTTGTATATTAACTGTTCAAACAGCTTAGATGGGTGTCTAATCTAGCTATCAGTCTGTAGTCATCAGCTTTTTTTTGGAACTTTAGGTACAGGTATTATGAAGGCTTTTTTGAAGATTTTTCCAAACTGCTGCAAAATAAGATTTTAAAATATTTGCAAGAGGTCCTGCAAACAGGTTACTTCCCAGTTTAAGAATTTTGTGGATTTATTAGCTGTTAACCTTATTTTACACTTTTGGCAGATGACTGTGACCTCTGAGCTACTTAGATTAGCAAATAAATGACCTGAGCCAAAAATTACAGAATTTTGGCTAGGCCTCATAGATGTGTAGAACATTGTACAGCACGTATTAGCACAGGTAGCAACAACTCTCAGGATGTTCAAAGATAGTGCAGTCATACAAGGAAAAAAAGAGCACAGTATGCAGTACCTGCTAATGACTGCCATAATGACATGGAAATGAGGAAGTCCATGCAAACAAGCCATTTGAAAAATTCAAATGATGCAGCCCAAAATGTCAGCTCAGTTCAGAAGGATATGAAATATACATATTGCAGCTTGAGGCGGGCAATGTTAGGATTTTTAGCAGCATGTGTGATCAGCTGCTGTCAGACCCAGTGCTGCACAGTGTTGTCATCTGTGCCAGTGGAGCAGATACAGGCACTTCTTGACGTAACATCGTCTTTCAAAGCAGTGCACTGTGGGACATTTCCATTTAGATATGGAAACTCTAAATGAACCGAGGGGAGATGAATGGTATGTCTATTCCTTGTAGATACCACAGTATGTGCAGCTTTAGCTGTCTTAGCAACAAGAAATTTTTTGGGATCTGAGTGTCAAGGATATCGCAGGCATCAACCTCAGAAATCCTAAACCACTTTCCCAACATTATGTTTCAACAAGAAGACGAGTGTATATAGTTTCAAAATAATGCAGAGGAGAGAATGAGCTCTGAGTGAGCATTTTAGGATATAGCCCTCTTTTTTTCATGTCCTGAGAACCATAGCAACCTGCACATTACCACCCAAGACTAAGCTGGTCCAGAAGGGCTGCAATAAAGCAACAGAAAGAACATCCACTTCCTATATGCAAGATGGTCTGTAACAGATGTCTGGAACTCAGGAAAGAAAAACAGTACTACAACTAAAATTAAAAAAAAATGTTTAATGAAAAATTCTAAGTGCTTTCATCCCAGTAAACTGTAACAGGACTTCATCAGAGATAAAAGAATTGCATAAAACATCACTTCCTTTTATAAACTTACAACAGGAAGTTTGTAGTACGATTTTTTTCCCTGAGTTTTAGACATCTATTTGATTCTTTATCACTGGTGTTTATGCTGATATTGTGATCGGCTTGCAGTCCTGGTTGCGAGGCACTTTTCTGGAGTTGTGGTTCATGATTCTTTGTATGTTTTAGTTCCTAGATTAAGAGAGAAGTTAGAAGAAAGAAATAATTGAAGAAAAACTGAAAAGTTTCAAATAAAAAATTATGCTCATTAAACACCAGATCCATTAAGAACATAACACATATGAAGGAACTTTGGTCTGCTGAGAAAGAAGTAACAGAGACAGTACAAAACTATAATGAACAAAATCCCCCAGTGATTTTTGAAAGGTATAAAAAAAGAAACATGGACATGGGAAAGAAAAAGTGATCTGATACGGTGCAATATTTATACAAAGGAGAAAGCCAAACTTCTGAATACACCAAACTAATTAATACAAACAGAGGCAGCTCCAAAAGATATTTGAAGAGAAATATAGGTAAAGGCACCCATATATGTAAAATTTCACAATGCAAAAAAATAAGAAAACAAAGTAGGAATATAGAGAAGAGGGTTAGTAAGGCAGAAGTTATGGATTGTCTGTGAAGTGCAGGATTTAGTATGGAGAATCCAACACAGGCAATGTCGCAGCATGATGTAACGATGTATCCTCAGATAAAGGAGAAACAAGAAAAATCAGGCGGCATCTGAAGAAGAACTGCTACATGATGATGCTCTGCTGCCCTTTGTAGGAGACGAGTACAAAAGCAAGGGAAGGAGCAGCTCTGAAACAGCAATGTTACGGAGTGATGGGCCTGTGGGTTCCCATATGAAGGAGCAGCAGATGGAGCAGGGTGCATCTGATGAGAATATGTCACAAGAAGATATAATGGAACATTCTGCAGTATACTCATAGGAAACAAAATCAAAGATGCTCTATGTCCAGAAGAAAATGATTTAAGGGAAGACCTGCTTGATGTAATAGAGATGGATAGACATATGAAAACAGTAATCAGGAGTATTAAGAGAAATTCATGTGATATAAAAGAAGTAAACAGAATATATTACTGTGTAGCTAAACTAATAATGGATAGTGTTACCACAAAAACACAGAGTAACAAAACAAAGGAAGGAAACAAGTAAAATGACACAAGGGAACAATTGATTAGAGAAAATTCTAAACCATTTAAGACATGGTATCCCTCTGGTACATGTTTTGTATGTTGACCAAGTGACATGTCAACCCTTCATTATATAACCATGTATATAAATATATATATATATATATATATATATATATATATATATATATATATATATATATATATATATATATATATATCTATCTACTTAAATTGATCGAATATCATTTATATCAATGTGCATAATATCAAAACAAATTACTGACATTATGCATGTCGACACACTACCACACATGTGCCAAGAATTAATCTCAGTGTATGTAAAACTTTAAATAAAACACAAAGAAAGCATTGTCTTTTGTAGGGGAGCAAGGCACATTCCATTTCACATCCCCTGTTAAGTATATATTCTGACTCTGAGATTGCATAATCCTCAGATAAAAGAATATATTCCCCTACTCGGAGATTGTCAGTCTTGCATATCTGTCGACCATCTGTTTAGTCGACCAAATTGTGTCAGTTAAACAGATATCTACCAAAGTACCATTCAACAAAGTTAACGTGATCAATCTCTCTTAGTTTTTATTTTAAGTGATAGAAATACTTAAATGGAAAATTAGAAGCTAAAAGAGCTTTATAATAAAACTTAGTTGTATGTATAGTTTTTTACATTACTATTTCTAAACAATTGTTTGAAATGGTTTGTTCTGCTTTATAAGTTCACTATTTTATTCTCTTAATGTTTTAACACAGTCATGACATGGTATTTGATTTACTGTCATAATTAATTTTTTTAAAAAAACTTCCGTTTTGTAGGAAGTGATGTAATAGTAAGTGCATTACAGCCCAGTGTTTAAAAGTGTGCTGTTTTCGCGCTCATTTTTATCCTCTGAGGAAGCTACCTTGTTTGAGTAGTGAAAACGCTGTCTTTTTGTAACATAATAAACTCGCGTTAAGGTCCAAGCTGGTAAAGGTTATTTCATTGGCTCAAGGTCTTCTTTAATCTCTCTTAGTGTGGGAGGGGTGGCATAATGGTTAAGTTATTTTCCTTACAGACACAAGGTGCATGGTTTGATTCTCATGTGGAGTATTGGCTAGACTTAAAACGGCACACAAGGGCACTTAGCCTAGTACTACTCTATAAACCTGTCTATATATATATATATATATATATATATATATATATATATATATATATATATATAGATCTACTTCACGTACCCGAATGACCACATCACCGAATTTCACTTCGCTGAGATGAATGGACTGACAAACTAGAAGACCGACATCCAGAACACTAAGTTCCAACTCGTGGTAAGTAACCGCTTGGCCATCCTGAAAAAAAAAAAAAAACGAACAAAAGTAAACCCACCCATGTGGGAGGCTTTGTCCCTCACACCCCCCTAACTAAATATACCAACTCTGAGACTGCACTACCTTGGGGGTAAGGGGCAAAGTTCAACCAGGATGGTCAAGTGGTTATTTACCTCGAGTGGAATGTTGGTGTTCCAGATGTCGTCTTCTGGTTTGTCGGTCCATTGGTCTCAGCGAAGTGAAAGTCGGTGGACGTTCAGGTAACTGAAGTAGACCCATATATACATATATGTGTCTACCTTCTTTCCATAAAAACATGTTTCTTTGAATCGAAGTTGAGCGACTCCACTTCTCTGAAACATCATTCCATAAAAAGTATGGACTGCCGAAATCCTTTCCCTGTGAAAGGAACCACTTGGCCACCATGGAAACAACCTGAATGAACCAAGTCTAAACCCAACCATGTGGGAGGGGGGTTTGCCCCACACACCCCCTTTGCTTAAATATACCAACTCTGAGATTGCATTATACTGACAAAAAAGCAAAGTTCACCATGGTGGCCAAGTGGTTCCATTTACAGGGAAAGGATTTTGGCTGTGTTTCATGGTATATCCAATGCTGTGGAAATTTTTTTGTATCGTTCTCCTGACTGATACTTTTCAACAATGAGATCCCTTTGATGCTTTGTAAGCTCTTTGTGAACCCTAGCTTTAGCTGTAGCAGGCAAGTGAGTAAATGTCAGGAAAATCCTACTAGGACAGCTGAACTTTAGGTTAATCAAAGACTCTTTAATTGATAGCAGGTGTGTACCCAAGAAGACTGAATGTTGTAATTAAATCAAAAGGTGCTTCAACAAAGTATTAGTTTAAGGCTGTGCACACTAATGCAACCAGCTTATTGTACGTTTTTTATTTTTATATTTTCCCTGACAGATTTGTTTGTTTTTCAATTGAATTGTACAGGTTACAGGTCACATGAAAGGTGGAAAAAAGTTTTGAAATGATTTTTTGTGATGTAATTTTTTTATATTACAAAAACCTGGAATTTTAACAAGGATGTGTACACTTTTTATATCCACTGTATATATGCGCACGCGCGCACACACACATACATACACACACATAAATATATATATATATATATAATATATATATATATATATATATATATATATATATATCTATATGTGTGTATGTATAAACATTGCACACTCTCTCTCTAGATATATATATATATATATATATATATATATATATATATATATATACACACACACACACATACACACACACACACACACACACACACACATATATATATATATATATATATATATATATATAGAGAGAGAGATAAGAGATAGATATAGATATAGGTATAGATATCAGTATCTATATATGGTTACTAATCATATTTTCTTTTTATTGAATTGCAAATCAAAAAATTAATTTAAATTAAGTTTGTCAGAAACACATTTCTTTGAATATATATATATATATATATATATATATATATATGTAGATAGATATATAGATATATATAGAGATATATCTGTATATATATATATATATATATATATATATATATATATATATATATATATATATATATATATTATATTTATGCATATAAGGGGGGGGGTACAAAATACCCTACTTAAAGGGTGCAAGAGTGCTTATCCCCCAAAGCAGTTTTGAAGTAATATTTGCTAAACTGTATATTTTCTGTGAAATGTAATTAGATGTAATGTGTTTTCAACTAAATGTCTTTTAAATTCATTTTTTTCAATGATTTGTGATTAAACAAAAACAGCTTTTGACATAAAGAAATAGATCAGTATGAAGAGATAAAAAAGAGAAATGTGTCTCACCATATATGTTTGCATATATGATTATATATGATTGTATTATGACTGTTGGAAATGCAAAAATGTTGAACCATATCTGCCAACATTTCACAAAAATCAAGTTACTGAAAACCCAAAATACTGCATGCTCAAAGGATCACAAAAAGTAAACAATTTATTTTTGTGACATGCAAACCAATGCATATCACAACATTCAGACCTAATTTGTCTGCTTAGTGGCAGTGTTATGGAAAAGGTTTTTCTAAACTAAGGTATAGTATATATGTATGGTTGTTTGTGTGACATTTACAAATCAACCCTTTGACAACTCCATCTTTTCAATGTTTTTTTCTTGACAAGTTGGATGATACAGGGCAGATTATGATCGCATTTATTTCATATATGTGGATTATTTTTAACAAATTACTTGAAATAATCAGACTGACAAACACAACACATGTAAGTCTGATTAGAGTATTGAAGTCTATATTCTCAAGACAATGATAACTGATGTTCTCATTTCTGACAATAACCTGCAATAAACAAGTCAGGAATTCAGAAGATTTATGCAAGAGTGCGAGTTTATTCATGTTACAAGTACTGTCCACAGTCATATTATCAAGTGGAGAGAATTATCCCAATAATAATCCCTTACCCTTCCAGCTGCCCTACAGCCAACACTCCTTGTTAATTACACTAACTTACTCTTACTTTGCATCTCACCTTCCATATTTCTTCTCTAAACAGCTCTCCCACTCACTTTCCTACATTTACTAGATCTGCCTACTAGGTGGCACCCTTATACTATTCCTTTCACTACCCCTCTACTCTGTCCTACCTCTGTATATGCAATATATTTCTTCCTATTTTCTTTCCTCATCCTCATTCCATCCTCTTACACTGCTTCTCTCTGCCTTCCTACCCCTGCAATCTGTTCTATACTGTACTGTTCTTGACCTGCTTATCTTCCTACTTCTCCTTTGTGCTGAAACACTATTTTTCCCCTACTCTACTTCTCATTCCTTTGGCTTCTGTATCATACTAAACTTCTCATACTCACACCTTACCTCACTTACCTACAGTTACCTGTATTTATGATTGTTTCTTCTCCTGTTTCTCCTCCAGCTGTCCCTGACATACTCTCTCTCTCTTCGTATCAGTACCTGCTTACTACTGTGTATTCCCAGTACTATCCTATATCTCCTGATGTATCTCTACTAACTACCTTAGGCTTTGGGAAAGCCACTCCAGGTGTGGCTTATTCAGCAGCTCCACCCCCCTCCTTTGTGTCGCACACCCTCTTCTTTTCATTGCTGCCTGTAGCCCTCTGGGAAGTTACTTATACCCCTGCCCAGGGATGCGCCATCTTTACTAATTTCACTCTTGTACGTTTCTGGCTGCTGTCTATTCTTGCCCCAGCGTCTTGGCCTCTGGTAAGTAGAGTCAGTGGTCTCAGTATCCGGATACTTGGTTGTTTGTAAGATTAACAATTATTGTTTAACTGCTGCAGTGTTTTTTGTTGTGAACGACATGCTTTTAGTTGATTGAAGAGTACTTCTCTCGCTCTGCTAAGCATTTGAATTAACCAGCCTGCTGCTCCTGCTTTAATAATTGAGGTAATGAAATATTGTACATAGGGACTAACAGGCTTTCCTCTCGCCCAGCCTTTGCTGTAACTTACTTTATCCTATAATACTGTTTTTTAACGTCGCTATGGTTATTGTGATGTGACCCATCCATTTTCCCTTTAGTAGCAGCTATCTACTATCCCTGTATTCCGCTACTCCTGGGTATAACACCTGGTTCACTAGCCTTACGCTGAAGCTGCTCGGACCTTTGTTGTCCACTCACCTTGCGGTGTTTGTGCCTGCTAGCTGTTTTTAACTACGGAGGTAATATTCAGCTCTCCTTGTTTTTAGTTGTTGGCTCCCTCCTGTAACAAGTAAGGGAAACTTAATTGTAAGGATACAAGAGTTAGGTATCGCCTACAGTGTGTTTACAGCCTTCACGGCTACTGATACAGCGCCACGAGGAGCTTTTCCGCCCTTTCGGTGGATGTCCACAAACTATATCACTAAAAGCCTTTTGTAGCCTACTTGGCTATTATTAATGCACCCCCCCCCACGTGGAAGCTATGCCTGAGCGTTCCGATGTTTTCAACCATCTAGTTCGTTGAAAGCAAACTCTCGCTCCCTGCAATCAATTGCCATTACTATTGAACATTTCTAAATTGAATTTAGTGTTCTAAGCTACTGCAGCATAAAGCACTGAAAGTAACATATCTATTTAAGCAACAATAGTTCCTTAAGCCATTGTAATCATAACGGCTTGTTTAAATACGCCACACACGTGGCGCATATTCGGAACTCACAGGAATCCCTTCATACCTGCTCATACCAAGGTATGTAAACTCAGATTACATGTACTGTGAATACTCTTTCGCGATGTAATATTTTGATGGACCGCTGTACAGAAACCACCATAGTGATTTTGCTCTAATCTGTGCATAGCCCATATCCTTCCTTTACCTGTGGTCCGACTCAATGTTCTACCTTTTAATAATAGCGACTGTCCACTAGCCTCCACATTAAGGTTTGAATAGGGCTTGCCCCCTAACCTTAGTCCTACCTATTTCTAGTGCATTATTATCAGATTCTTAGCTAACAATCATGTATAATGTAAAGAAATAATTACCTATGCTACCTTGGATGTTTGCATACAACTTTAATTTACAATCATTGCTTAAACTGCTTTAAAGACTACCTTTCACACACTTTGAAATTCTTTTGTACCTAGCTTGTATGTTTATCCCAGTAGATAGTTATAGTCTTGTTTTACTTGCCTCTAATGAATTTCATACTTTATTATAATCATGCCTAGAATGTCTAAAGGAATTGCATTTAATTTCATTAGTAAATATGTCTGAACGTGCATGTTTTTATCTCAACTATTGCTAGCTTTACTGCCTTGATACCTGTGCTAACTTTGCTCTCTCCTCTTCATTTATCTCCTTTTCTCCCCAGAGTACCCAGCTCTGCATTGTCCTGAACTTGCCCTAGCCAAAACCTACCAGGAGATACAAGAACCCTTACTATCTCCAGTGGCCTCATCTATTTGACTCTTTCTCACTGCACCCTCCTTCAAGGAAGGAAGAAAGTATGTTATGGACTTAGTCACATTTGCATAATAGACCCCTGTCTACTATTTTTATCAGGGCCCTATAGCTAGCTACTAGCTTGAGTATACAGCAGCCTTAACCTTACCCTTCCAGCTGCCCTACAGCCAACACTCCTTGTTAATTACACTAACTTACTCTTACTTTGCATCTCACCTTCCATATTTCTTCTCTAAACAGCTCTCCCACTCACTTTCCTACATTTACTAGATCTGCCCACTAGGTGGCACCCTTATACTATTCCTTTCACTACCCCTCTACTCTGTCCTACCTCTGTATATGCAATATATTTCTTCCTATTTTCTATCCTCATCCTCATTCCATCCTCTTACACTGCCTCTCTCTGCCTTCCTACCCCTGCAATCTGTTCTATACTGTACTGTTCTTGACCTGCTTATCTTCCTACTTCTCCTTTGTGCTGAAACACTATTTTTCCCTACTCTACTTCTCATTCCTTTGGCTTCTGTATCATACTAAACTTCTTACCTCACTTACCTACAGTTACCTGTATTTCTGATTGTTTCTTCTCCTGTTTCTCCTCCAGTTGTTTCAACCCACTCCATTCGCCCTGCGGGCTCACTCCGCTCCCCTCCCTACCCCCAATTCCCACCCACCCCCAGGGGTCCTACACTTAAACCTGTCTACACACTCCCCCTACCTCTACCATCCTATCAGCTTTAATCTTTTTTCCCTCTCTTTTTTTTTAAACCCCACCCCTCACCTCTCCCCCTTTTATCCCAATATCTCTCCCTGACCTTTTACCCTCCCTTATTATTTCAACCTGTTATTTCTCTCTATATCTTACCCTCAAGAGTCCATAATCCTATCTTACACACTCCCTACTCTACTTCCCTCATATTTCCCTCATATTTCACTTCCTGAAACTTGCTACTTGCTACTTACCTGTTTAGCCTTGTTTGCCTCTACCTTACCTTTCCTCTATAATGCCTACCTCCAATTTTACTATACCTATACTCTCACTCTCACTCTTACTCTTAACTATCCTGCTCTCAGCCTACCTTCTTACCTTCTTTGAAAATCAACTTTTTATCCATCCTACCTATACACAAAAACAAACCTTAACTTACCCTTCTACTACTCTCAACTCATACCCCATCATTTCCTACACCCCCAGATACCTTCTATCCAAATGCCATAGACTCTCCCATATTAATTATGTCCTAACTACTGACAAAAAATTGAAGCTTCAAATCCACCTAATAAACAACTCATTAACTAAACTTATTTATCTCACCTTACAAGATGGAGACATCCATCCTTACCCAGGTCCAAGAAACCCCTCATCCCAAACTTCTAGATCAAAAACTAATAATACTCTCCTAATAGGTCATCTCAACATTCAAAGCTTAAATAACAAAGTATCACACCTCCATGCACTCCTAGACACCCACTCTTTCGATATCCTCTGCCTTTCAGAGACCTGGCTAAAACCTGATACCAAAGATACTGCCATTTTACCACACGGCTATAATATAGCTAGACTTGACCGTTTAAAACATAAAGGTGGTGGAGTTGCAATCCTCTATAAAAATCATTTAAATATCTCCACCCTGCCTGTAGACCCAACTCAGGATAGCAAAGCAGAAATCATTATTACAAAACTTCAACTGAACTCTAAGAAAGCACTTTACATAATCTGTATGCACGTACCTCCTGGTAACAATATACCCACTTTAGAAGCCTTTCTCAACTGGGTATCCACTACTTACCACCAAGAAACTGTAATTCTTGGTGATTTTAACATAGATTGGAAAAGTATTAATGCTGAAAATTCTACTTCTCACATTAACCTCCATGGTTTCTCCAAAACCATGACCTCAACCACAAGAATCAATAAGCCTAATAATAAAGACAGCATTCTTGACTGGATACTTATAAACAAAGACAAACAATTTTATGATGTAGGAACCCTGCCAGATGATATCAGTGACCACTGTCTGACTTATATTACAAGAGACAAAATTGAATTTCCAAACCTCCCAAACATTAGAAAAGTTCGCTCAACCAAACATTTTAACATAGATTTATTTCAAGCTGAACTAAATTCATGTAACTGGAACCCCTTAAAAACACTTCCTCTGGAAAATGCAGTATTATACTTTAATACTACCTTCCTATCCATTCTTGATAAACATGCCCTGAGCATTACTGTCAGAATGAAACCGAACATTGCCCCCTGGCTCTCTAAAGAAACTAAAAACTTAATTCTCTCCAGAAACAAAGTATGGGCTTTATGGAGACACCATAGAAATAACCCTGATCTTATCCACTTCCGTCAGCTTAGAAATCTGACAAAAAAAGCAATTATTACTGACAAAAAAACTTTTACTGTAGACTCCAACAAACAAACCATAACAACCCCAAACAGTTCTGGTCTTCAATCAATAAACTCCTTTCCCCAGGAACAACCAAAACTCCCACCCCTCTTAATGCTGACCCAGACAACCCCCACCAAACTGCTAATACTTTTAACTCTTTCTTTATTGACTCTATCCAAACCCTAGCCAGACAAATGAACATCAACTATGTCTCCCCTCCAAGCAACCCTATGGACCCATCCTATAACTTTACACTACAACCTATCCCCACATCATTTATCCACAGACTTATTAACAAACTTAAACCTTGTACTCCTTCAGCTGACAAGCTCCCATCTCTCTACCTCCAAAGGGCTGCCAAAGTGATTGCATACCCTATATCCATACTCATAAATAGGACAATCCAAGAAGGAACCGTCCCTGAGATCTGGAAAGTTTCCCATATTATTCCATTACATAAAGGGGGTAACTCTATCGATTACTCCAACTACAGACCAATTGCTCTCCTTTCCCCATTAGCAAAACTTATGGAAAAATGTATTCACCAGCAACTCCTACAACATCTCACTCTGCACAACATAATAGCAAACTGTCAACATGGTTTTAGACCTCATCACAGTACTACCACTGCTCTCTTATCTTTTGTAGAAACCATCAATAAGAATCGTAATAACAACCTTCTCTCTTCCGCTCTCTTTATTGACCTCTCCAAAGCATTCGACATGGTCAACCATTCCACCTTAATTAACATACTTGAATCCCTCTCCTTTGACAACCTTGCCACTAAATGGTTTAAATCTTACCTTAGCAACAGACAACAAGCAGTTCTATGGGAAATCAACTCTCTTCTCTCCTACCCATAAACATTGGTGTCCCTCAGGGCTCCATTCTTGGGCCACTTCTATTCTCCCTTTTCATTAATGATCTCCACTCTGCTATCCCTCAAGCTACCTGCATCCAATATGCAGACGACTCTACCCTTATCTGCTCTGCTTCTTCTCCTTCTGAACTCTGCTCACTTACTCAAAAGATCTTCAACTCAGTTGAAACATGGTTCTATAAACGTTCCCTCTTACTAAATGCCAAAAAAACTAAACTTCTTCTCTTTACTCCCACCACCCGATTCCCTTCCTTACACTTCACCATTTCCTCTAATAATGCCACGGTTATCACACCCGATCCTACAACAAAACTGTTAGGAATAACCATTGACAATAATCTCTCTTTTGATCAACACATTAATTACACCATTAAATCTGTCAACAGAAAAATAGGATCCTTATACCGAATTAAACCCTTCCTAACTGAATCTGCTAGAGCCAAGATTGCCCACTCCCATCTATTGTCAACACTTCTCTACGCCTCACCTATATTTACCAACCTTAAGAAAGCCAACCTTAATAAACTGGCTACATGCTACAATAACATCGCCCGCTTTGCCACTGGCAACCCCTTCAGAACCCACCACTGTATTAACCTGAAACAACTAGGATGGTTGGAATTCCAAAACCTTCTGCTCATCCCCCAACTGAACATTGCCCACAAAATACTGCACCAGCCTTCAAACACCCCTATACTCTCAGAACTTTTAATACCTTACAATAATCTTAACTCCCTTCGTTCTTCTAGAAAACTTATGGCTAAATTAACAAAGTCCAATAACTCAGCTGGTGACTCTCTTTTTTCTAGTACAGTAGGAAGGAACTGGAATCTACTACCCAGTGACATAACACTAATCTCATCACTGCCCCTCTTCAAACAAAGAATAAAAGAACATCTGAAAAGTCACTGGCTCTGTTCCTGCACTAAACCCAACTAAATTTCTACCCCTCTCTATCTCATACTTCCCCCACATCTCTCTCCCTCTTCCCTGAACAACTATCTTTTTTCACTTACCTCTTTTCCTCTTCACTGAAAGTTTGTTTAATCCTTTCTTATCCTTTCTTTTTTACTTTACTCTTACTTTCCTCACACTTCTCCTCCCTACTCACCTTTCCCTGATTTTTCCTTCTCTGTAGTTTAGTTTGTTTATAGGTAATGATATTAGTTCCTATTTGTAAATTGTTTTTGCATGCTAACTTTTCTTTATTGTCTTTACATTTATCCTGGTGTTTCTGTTGTATTTGACTTCAAATGTTGTATGTTTTTTGTATATACTGTGGAGCTTTTCTCCCCGGGCCTCTACTGAAAATGGAAATATATCCAGCTAGACCAGCCCGGTCAACAAATGTAAAATAAAATAAAAAAAATAAAATAAAATGAAGAATCTACTAAAAAAAAGCTGTACCAAAGCTATGACGGTTTGTACCTTGCAGTTTAGGAATATAAGAATGTAATCAGTCTCTGATCAGTTTAATTGCAGTTATACAGATAGTTGAAAATATGATTGCATACTTTATTGGTGCTGCTGATTCCTAAAAATCAATGTAAATTAAAGGAATGTTGAAAATAAATTTTCAGAAAGAAACTGGTCTTTACTCAACCCTCATTAGATCAATCATTAAAAATAATGCCTCCTTTGGTATGTATCTGTCCAAACACATGTAACAACTGGACCACTAGGAAAGATACCTTACTAAAAGGATACAAGGCCTAAATAATATGTTCTGCATGGACTGATTCAAATCCTAGTCACTATACTCGGTATCCCACAGACTGCTAAAAGGTCACCTGTGTCTAGCATCCAGGGCATCCTGCAGTCCAAAACTGATGGATTTACTGCACATCAGCAAGTCAAATGTCATCAGAAATACTAGTTCTGGGAGTCTAAACTTCTGCAACATCAACAGAATGGTTTAGAGGGACAGATATTTTTCTCAGAGGATGCCGCTGTTCTGGAAAAGACTTCTTGTTCATGTTAAACAAAGTTCATCCTTTTCCATATTTGAGCACAACTTGGATTTATAGATAGGAAACAGAACATTTACCACAGAACTGCCCTCTGTACTACTAATGGACAGAGACAGTTCCTAAATGCTTTATCCAGTGCATGGGTTCCCTCAAATTATCTATGGTATGATCTTAATTACTCTCATTAGGGGTGATATATAATTAATAACCATGGGATGGGTAAGGCCAATCTATAACAAGATGGGAAAGGTAAATTTGAACATGAAAAGTAAAATTGGATAGGTTTAAAATGGTCCCCAAGGGCAGCTAGCCTAGTACTTACCTATGAACCTAGGAAAGGAATGCCACTATGACAGATACTGCAGACAACTACAGCATAAATGATCCCAAAAGCAAGGCCAGATATCCAGTATAAATAGTCCTGTTAATTTCTCCAGATATGCGAGAACACTGAAGAAATTAGGCAGACATCCCTTGTTTAGATGACAGTTACAGGAGTACTTATTAATGGGAATTCAACTGCAGATAGGTCAGACAGCTAGCTTGACTTTCAGAATTCAGCACCTTTCCCTTCTAGGTCTGGTGTATGCCCACTCCTAAAACACCATCACTGCTCGTTCTTGTCACATTTTGCATCATGCACATTGCAGTGGGCTCCGTCTGCTCTGGAGCTTATGACAGATAAATATGTCAGTGGTGAATCTCCTTATCCTCATTACTTTTTTACTTTACTGTCTTCGATTTTATGTAGAGGTTATTTTTTGCTAAGCATATTCTACACAAATACTTCTGCAATCATTGCATTTTTGGTTTAGGCCCACAGGGTTGTAGGGTCTATCAGGTAATCCGCCTAAACACTAGGCTGGGTTTCATACAGAATTTCTTAAGCAGGAAAAGCTTGAGGCCTTCATCTACTTGAACACAATGTCTTTCATGATGGTCTATAGCTTCTGATATCATTCCAAAAAGAAGCATTTTAAAGAGAAGACAGAGAAGGATACAAGTGATGCAGCTAAGGGCAAACAATTTCCCACTACATTTTGAGGTTTTTGACTCAGGTGATACACTTTGCAGCCCTAGATGCAGACAACTTTCCTGAGGCCTAAGATGAAGCCCATTTGAATGCTGTCACATTAAAGGAACAAAGCATGTCACACTGAGTCAGTAACCAGATTTCAGCTTCTGGATCAGACAACGTGTCCCAGGTGCCTATTGCCAAAGCACACTTTATTTCTGAAAGGAAGAATGGGCTACCCTCTATCTTCATTAAGAAGGATGGCAGTGGCTGTGAGGTAAAAGACTGGCAACTCCATCACAAGGCATGGATTTCAAAGACGGACAGCCCCTCTGAAATGGCTGAAAACATAAAACATAAATCAGCAGCTTTAGGGGCCATGAATGCATCTGGATCCAATACATCAGGTGGCTTCATTTCCCCATTGGTTCAGTGGTTTCTGTTAAGCATAACAAAACTTGTAGCCAAGTGGAGATCTCTCTGTGTTTGGGTTTCCTCAGATAAAAGGAAAAGGGAGCACTCTCCTAAGAGGTAGAGAGAGACTCCGCTTACTAAGAGAGGGTATTCCCCCTTATGCTATGATACAGACACAGAAGACTATATTGCCTCTGCTTCTGTCACAGAGGAAATCTTATCTGGAGATCCTCTTGGTAAAATTAAAAAGCCCTTCGAGTTGAAGGAAAATGAGGCTTCAGAGGCATAAAAACAATGATTTGAGTTTTATTTTGTTTTATTTTATTTTAGTTTTATTTATTAATTCTTTGACCTGAGTTGACAGTGTTAGTCCCACTGGGCTGGTAGCCTCTTTTCAGGGAGACTTGAGGTGGTATTTATACTGCTAGCAGAACTTTGCAGACATTAGAGAATGTTACCCAATCAATGTTGCCAGGACATAGGATACCTTTCCCTACTCACTTTGATAGGTGCCATGGAATCTTACACAGCCATTGAGCTACTGCTAACTCAAACATATGAGACCTCAGTTTAATGTCTTATTGACAGGATGAGATCCTGGACTTGGATGTCCCTAAACCTGTGTTTATTCCTCTTGTTTCTTGGGCTCTGGAGGAGGTTAAACCACTGCCTCTATGAAACCGGGCAGGTTTTATAGCTGCCTAGAGTCCCATAAATACTTTTACAGGAATCCTGTGCTGAATCTATCTGTAGTTTCTATGAATTCAGAAAAGGGGTTCAGACTGATCCCTGTCCACAATATCTTCCCAAATGACAAGGAAAGTAGAAGACTAGTCTGATTTGGAAAGAATGCTTACACATCTGCCACTCTGGCCTTAAGGAACATTAATTGTCAGACACAAGTGACAGAGTATTAAATTGCTCTCTTAGACTAACTGAGAGGCAAGGTTGGGGAGGTGTCTAATTTTGATCTGAGGGTGAAACCATACCCCCTCAATTTTTGTGCTCAAGAATTCTGGACAAAGTAAAACAATAATGAGGGATCAAAGGCTAAAATATCTGACAATTTTTTAAAATATTACTCTAGTTAAGAAGTTAGCAAAACTCCATACTCTGCAGAGTCGAGTGTCAAATACTCCAGGTGGTGTTAAATGAAAAAAATGCTGCTGAAAGCAGAAATATAACTTCACAGACCTTTAATCCAAAAACAATATCAAATAACTCTGTTTAACACCACAATACATAGTAAGGCATTTTCATTCACAAAACATGGACTTCCTCAGAATGTAGTAATAAAATCATCCATAAACCCTTCATTTATATAATCTAATAAAATATGTAATGAGTGTCAATCAATTAACCAGTAATGACTTTACAATTTATCAATTCATTTAAAACTGAACCCTTACCAAAAAGTTTAAAGACTGGTGCTTAAAAAATAGTATACAGTGTTAAAACTATACATATAAAACTACTTAAGCAAGTATCTAAAAGTAAAAGATCTATTAACAGCAATGAATGTAAAACCCAAAATATATTATTTAATTCAAATAAAAACATATTTTCATATAAAATTATCACTCTACTGCCTTCAGTTTCAACACTGGCATTATTGTAAGTTTTTCATTTAGTCCTGGACTGTTAGTGGCATTAAGTTTGAATTGCCAAAACAACTCCCTGTATTCAAGTCGTGCTTCCCATTCTCCACCCCTCAAGTCAACATCTATTCTATCTGGAATTCCAAACTTGAAACTTGCACAGTCTTTACATTTTAAAGTATATTTGTATAAGACATTGTTCACATTCTTGATTTTAATATTGTATTTGTACTCATAAATCCTTTTGGTCAACTTTCTCCCCATTTTGTCAACATAGATCACTACACAGGATGAGTACTTAACCAGATAAACCATCCTTTCTGTTGAACAATCGCTATTTTTTTAAAACAATAGTTTCACTATTTGCCCCTGCAATGGTTTTGTTTCTTTCCAAAATATCTTTACATTGGTTGCATGTAACATATTTATCAGTACCGTTTGTTTCATTCACATACTTGTTGACTTTGTTACCCTTTTTTCCTAAGTAACTTTTAATATTCCCATTTGTTTTGTATACAAAATAAAGCTCCTCACTAATAATAGGCAACAAGTTGGAGTTGGTACCTAACACATTCCAGTTACATTTAATCATCTCTTTGATTTCCTTCCCTTTATTTGAATATCTCAGGACGAGAGCTCTATTGGAGAAGTTATTTCTTTGTTCATTGGTCCCCAAAACCACTAATTCAATTCCAAGAAGGGGCTAGTACCATAAACCCCATTCTCTAACCACTTCATTCTTTAAACCATCGATAATGTGTCTTGGTAACCTCTAACATAAAATATATTACTTAGTTTCTCCAAGTCGATTAAAATAACTTCTTTGTTGGAGGACATCTTTGACACTCTAATTGACTGGCCTTTGACTATTTGGTTCTTATAAGAGAAGGGATGACTGCTGTTGAAGTGTAAATGTAATGGTGAGTAAACCTTTAAAAGGTGGTAGAGCCTGTTAAAAGTTGTACAAAACTGTTGAGTTCAGTAACTGGTCCTCCCCACAATATAAAGACATCATCCAGAAAATGCAAATACAGTTGAATGTGTCTAAGAGACTAATTTTCGAAAACACATTTGATTTTCTAACCCATAATAACCAAAATCACGTATGTGGGGGCTCATACTGCCCCCATGGCAACTCTTTTGATTTGTCTGTACAATTCTCCTTCAAAACAAATATAATTGCAATCTAAAACTAATTCATTAGATCTATAACAAAATGAATTTCCAAATTATCAAAAAAGTTACAACTAATCAAGCTGTCTCAGAAAAACTCCAACTCTTCAGCTTTAGGAGTACAGCTGAATAGGTCGACTAGATCAGTAATTAGCAACACTAGGTCTCTATCCCATAGATCTTGTGTCATGCTTTCCAAAAAATTCCACAATCTTACAATCTTTCAAACTGTGTGGGCAAATCAAAAAAAAAAAAAACAGGTTTAAGATATCTGTCGATGTAGGTGGCCAGTGGATACATCTTGGAACCCTGTGCCGCCACTATTGGCCTAAATGGGTGATCAAAGACATTTTTGTGATTTTTAGAAATTGCAGAAATGTTGGGACTCTTAGGGGAAGTAATAGTTAAAAATTCATATGTGTTCTTCATTACTACTACCTGCATCAGGGCATCGTCTAGGAAGATATCAATCTTCCTATACACAATGTTAATTTAATTAATTGAAGAACTTTCATATAGCAAATCATTTTGCAAAATACTGAACATTTTTCCAAGGTAGTTTATTCGGTCAAAAATGACGACTCCCCCCCACTTGTTGGGCTTCATGACTCTAATATTTTCGATACTTACTAGTTTGTCAAACACAGCCTTCTCACCTTTTGTTAAATTGGACTTATAAATGTACATTACTATTGCTGATCCTGTGTAAATCCTGCTCACATAACATTTCAAAAGCAGACACAGAGATCTTAGGGTGTGAGATGGCCAAATATGTACTCTTCTTTTTGACCACATTGGTGTTAAAAATTATCACTGCATGAACCAAACTAAACTGCTAAATTCAGCTTCCTAGTGAAACGTCTTAATTCATACAAGGCATCTACTAAATGAAACAGACTGTAAAGCACCTCAAATGAAAAAGATTGATCTGAAAGATACAATCTAAACAAGTATGGGCCTATAACCAAGAATTTCATCAGTCCAATTGCTGTATGATACTTGTCATGTCCTATCTGTAAGGCATGCATCTATCCATCTTATTAAGAGTACATCAGTACCTAGTTGTTCTAATTTATTTACCAGGATTTTGTGTATGTCCCTGTCAAATGCTGAGGTTAAATCTATGTAAATTACATCACAACATAATTTTTTCGTTCAAAGCTGTTATTATATTGTTATATCACATCATGGTACAGGTGGTACTATATGTGTGCTGATGTGTGATTTCAAGTCCCAACATTTCCAGTTCTGACAGTAACTTATCCAATATTACTTTCTCCATTATTTTTCCAGAACATGAAAGTAGACTTAAGGGTTTATATGACTCTGGGTTTATCCTACTCCCCCTTCCATTAAAGACTGGTTTAATAAGTGCATGTGTCCAATCTTCAAAAATCTCCCCATATTTATACGATCTAGTAAATAATAGATATAATGGTACTGTAAGTCATTATTACTAATTCTGTCTCCTCATTGTGCATGTTTGGATCCCATTTGCATAGTTTCTTTTCAATATAATCTAATTTGATTTCAGTATCTGAGGTTACCTGGATGTCATTAGGGCAACCTAACACCCCCTTTAGGGAGTCAAACTATTTTGCATAATATTTTTTACATATATCTGTAAACTGTTGGGTCTGAGAATACATTTTAGAATTTACACACACTTTATCAATTTGTATGTTTTTACTCCTTCCACATATTATGTATTGTATCTATAAAATGGTTTCTTATTATGCTCAATATCTTTATATAAATCACCTTCGTATTTATCTTTATCTTGTCTCACACTGTCCTTAATTTGTTTATCCATCTTGTTTATTTCAGTTTTCAAAGTTGTACTTCAACCTCTTTTCCATTTCTAATATTTATTGTCTCGCACCTTAATTATCTGGTACTTATGGGAATATATCCTCCTGACATTGTGTGCTTAGATTCTGATGTTAAACAATTTTTTTTTTTTTTTTTTGCATTCAAACAATTCCCTTTCAAAACTTTGAACATTCTTTCTGCAGATTTTCCACTGAATGCATCACTCTAATTAGTTTTACATAGTGAGTGTTTTACATCCATACAACCTGTTATTAACCTTCTGTGCATTGGCTTAGATTTCAGTTTGGCAGAATTATTTAGCAACAAATTAACCTTTATAACCCCCTGATCACTGCACATCAACAGTGGTAAAACTTGACATAAAATAACAGTAATTTCTTTAGGAACACAATGTCTGGTATGTTCTGTTCACTGGTACTGGTACTCAATGGCTAAATGCTAGAGTACAACAGTTTATTTGCATTTAAACTGAAAACAAGCCTAGGGGTTCTGTAAATGTAGTGCTTTATAAGTCATGCAGAACCTAGCTAATTATATCTGATTATCCTCCGATTTGGAAGGTTTCTTATTTAAGACCCTTTGTATTGGAAAGCATCTTGAAGAAACTCTATATTAGCAGCATTTTCACCAGTCCGTGTGGCCAGCTATAAGTGAACTGCCATAAAGTTCTATATTGCTGATATTGACTGAGCTATTCAATACAGTCCTCCATAAGGCAAGCATACTCCTTTATTAAGTGAACTAGAAATGGGCACAAAAAGCAAGTAACCGTCCCAGTTGAATGTATTAATCTGTGAAGTTGAATGCTCTTTCAGTGTGGTAGCATTGGTGTTTATTCTACATAATGTAGTACCTATTTGTACTTATGAGGTAGCGCCTATTCAGTACTATTGTAAAATATTGTTTGAATCTGTGAAGTTGAATGCTTATTCAGTGTGTTAGCATTGGTGTTTATTCTAGAGTTTAGTTCCTATTTGCACTAATAAGGTAGCGATTATTCCTGTACTAATGTAAAATACTGTATGAAGCAGATATTACTGTTAAATCTTGGTGTGCCTGCCACCTGGCCTACATCATACATCATATATCTGTTCCTGATACTTGTAGAGTTGCTATATTACTTGTTCTGATAAAATGACATTTCCAGTAGTACTAATGCATTGTATACCATGTATATACTGTTGACTAGTGACTCACAATCCTCCTGAGTCTTCAGGTAGTGTCTTGCTTAAATAATAGGTACCTACATTTTAATGCAATAGCAGTAGTTAGCTGTTTATATATTTTCTAGCTTCTACATTGCTGAGAGAATGAATAAATGTTTGCACTGTTTTATTTAACTTCTTAAGAAATATTGCTAAATCTAAATGATGTATGACTAACTGTTTTTTTTCTGTCTCTCCCCACTTTGTCTATCTCTCCCTAAAGTACCCTGTTCTCCAACTTGCTGATCCTGCACTAGTCTCTAGAATCTACCCACCTGATGATAAAGGACCCCTTCCAAATACCAGCGGTCTCATCATACTGCCTTCTATTCTCTGTAGCCTCACACTAAAGGAAGCAAGAAAGTATGTGATGTCCTAAAACCTGTTAGTAAAGCTCATAATTGTAATTATTGCTTCTGAGGTTATAGAGCATGCCCCCAACCTAGACAGCCAGCAGCCTTTACCCACTATCTACCCTGTAAACCACCTAACATTTACTTCCCTCATTGTAACCTCCCTTCTTTAACCTTTAGTATATCCTTCCTTAGTCTTAGACCAGCTAGCTCCCATATAGAATTGCCTTAAATAGACTTTCTCTCCACTAGGTAGCACCCTTCTCCTCTCCTTCCTATCTCATGCTTATCCCACTGTCTTATACTATCTCTGAATTACATTTCTGAAGACTTTTATTTGATCTCAACACTATCATACTTCACCCTGGATTTTAACTGTCAACACCTACCTATCCCCCTACACTTCACTACCATTGTAGTACTTATCTCTCTACTTACCCTCACCTTCAGTAGTCAGCATTTTGCTGATTGTTTTTCTTGAACTGCTCCTTCACTTGTCTCTAACCGCTCCGTTCGCCCTACGGGCTCACTCCGCTCCCCTAACCTACCCCCAATTCCCACCCACCCCAGTGCTCCTAATCTTATACTATATAACCACACCCTCTTTCCCTTACTATCCAATCATTAGCTAACCACTCCCTATTCCTAGTGAACCATCCTCAAGTATCAACTATATAAGGCTACTACAACTATTCCCTCTTTGCCTACTCCCTTCCACTTTCCCATAACAGCCTCACCTTTCTCCATGCACACTTATTACTCTTTCTTACCTCCTACATTCCACCTTGCAATTTAATCATCCCAGTGTCTATGCTCCCTACCCCAGCATATTTAAAATTGCTACTACTAGTCATACTTCTACCCTCTCTTACAGCAGCCTACCTCCTTACCTCCTATGAACGCCCATTATATCTACAGTTTCACTACCCCTATAAGCAAACTGCTACACCATCACTAATTATCTCCAGTATCCATGCTAACATAACTTCTACACCCAACTACCTACTAGCAAAATATAATAGAATAGTCCATATTAGGTATATCTATCTAAAAGCTAGGAAATCTCTAAACCTATTTAGTAAATTCCCAAATCCTAGATATGGAATACAAGTCCACTCACTAAAAGATGGAGATATTCACCCAAACCCAGACCCAACAAATACTCCTACCTCTCAACCCCAAAACCTCAATCCCTCAACAAAACTTACTCTTGCCAAACCTCCTAACTCACTCTTTATAGCACACCTCAATATACGTAGTATAAATAACAAAGTTGCACAGCTCCATGCTCTCTTAGGCATACACTCCTTTGACATTCTATGTTTGACAGAAACATGGTTAAAACCCAAGACTAAAGACAATGAAGTCATCCCACCCAGATATAATATCATAAGACAAGACCGTATAGCTAGAAAGGGAGGTGGGGTAGCTATCTTGTATAAAGCAGAATTTCAAGTCACTGTATCTGAGTACAAACTACCTCAAGACACTAACTCTGAAATCCTAATTTCTAAACTTCAGCTCAACACAAGCAAATCCATATATATCATCTGTATTTATCTTCCTCCTGGCAATAACAACAACACCCTTGAAGATATCCTTTGCTGCCTATCTCAAAACTTCCCCCAAGAAACTATAGTCCTAGGTGACTTTAATATTGATTGGAAATCTTGCAGCACTGAACACCCTACTAACCATATCAACCTGTATGGTTTCTCTCAAACTGTCACCTCCCCTACTAGAATAAATAAACCTAGTAAGAAAGAAAGCACCTTAGATTGGATACTCATAAACAACCATCTCCATCCATATGAAGTAGGGACCCTCCCAGATGACGTAAGTGATCATTTACTCACCTATATTATCAGGCATAAGACCAATATACCCTCCAAAACCACTTTCAAGACAACTCGAACCAATAAAAACTTTAGCCCTGATCTCTTCCAAAGAGAACTTAGGGCATGTGATTGGTCTCCCATCAAATACCTCCCTCTTGAGGAAGCCGTAAGATACTTTAATTCTAAATTCCTAGCAATTGTTGACCACCATGCACCAACCCAAACTATCAGAATTAGGACTAAACCTGCCTCTTGGCTTTCTAGAGAAACCAAGCAAAAAATCAAACTTAGAAATAAAGTCTGGGCCAAATGACGTACCACTAAAAACCCTGTAGATCAACCAAAATTTAGACAGCTGAGAAATAACACAAAGAAAGCTATACTCTCAGACAAAAGGAACTTTTACCTACAACTCCAGCAAACTCACCAAAAAAAAACACAAATGATTTGGGCAGCCATTAACAAACTGCTCCACCCTGGTCAATCCATTACACCAACCTCCCAAAGCTCTGACCATGAGAATCCTAAGCAAACTGCCAATACCTTCAATACCTTTTTCACAGAGGCCGTTCAAACACTGGCAAATCAACTATCACCTGATAGCTCAACTCTCATAACCTCTAATACTAGCCTTTTACCTCCTTTTCTCTTGCAGCCTCTTTCCTCTGCTCTATTTATTGATCTTTCAAAAGCATTTGATATGGTTAACCACCTGATACTTATAAATATCCTCAAATCCCTTTCACTAGATGCACTGGCCATAAAATGGTTCCAATCATACTTAGAAAATAGACAACAGGCAGTGCTATGGGATAATAATCTATCTACCCACCTCCCCATTACCCTTGGTGTCCCTCAAGGCTCCATATGGGACCTCTCCTTTTTTCACTTTTCATTAATGACCTTCACTTAGTAATTCGTCAAGCTACTTGTATACAATATGCAGACGATTCCACACTAATATGCTCAGCCACAACTTCATCTGAACTACAGTCCCTAACCCAAAATGTGTTCAATACAGTAGAACAATGGTTTACACAACGTTGTCTGCTTCTGAACCCCAAAAAACTAAACTCTTGATCTTTACTCCCACACATAAGTCTTCTCCAATAGAGTTCACAGTCATATCTAATAATGGTACTCTAATATCTTCTGACCCTACTACCAAACTTCTTGGAGTAACTATTGACAACAATCTCAACTTTGACACCCATATCATCAATACAATTAAAACTGTAAATAGAAAACTTGGCTCTCTCTACAGGATCAGACCTTTCCTTACTCCAGCAGCTAGAATAACTATCACCCACACTCATCTAATGTCTACATTCCTCTATGCCTCACCTATATATACTAATCTATCAAAAAAGAACCTCCACAAAATGAAAACGACCTACAACAACATTGCCAAATTTGCTACTGGAAATCCTTTTAGAACTCACCACTGCACTAATCTAAAACAGCTAGGATGGCTTGAGCTACAAAATCAGCTTAAATTTTACCAACTTACCATTGCCCACAAGATCCTTTACCTACCAACCAATACTCCAATACTTTCTACCCTCATTACCCCCTATAACAATCTTAATACCTTACTTGTCAGTATATGTAAATCCAACAACATGGCCGGTGACTCTCTATTCTCTAATACTGCTGGAAAGTCCTGGAACCTACTTCCCAGTGAACTTGCATCACTGTCCTCTTTATCACTTTTCAAAAATAAACTTAAACCTTACCTTAGAACACACTGGTTATGCCCCTGTTCTAAACCTGATTAACCTTCCCTTATTTACTGGGCTCTGCCTACCTGCTATTCTCTCAGTACCAACTCCAATCCTCCTTGATTATATATACAACTTTAGACTTGCTATATTTAACTGACCAGTCCTGTTGATATTTTCTTAATTTTAGAATTATATTTAGTTTCTTTATTTACCTTACCTTGTCTTGTTGAGATTCTCTTTGTAAATGCAATAAGTTTGATAGATAGTTATGTAGTTGAGCTTCCACCTTTTGTTAATGTATTGTACTAACATTTTTTTTTTTGTTACTAAATTCTCTTGGAGCTTATCTCCATGGGCCTCTACTGAAAATGGACATATATCCAGTTAGACCAGCCTGGTCAACAAATGTAAAATAAATAAAAATAAAAAATAAAAAAAAAATAAAAATAAACTGGTATTTTTTTTTTTAAGAATCTGAAGCATTTTTTGTTCCTGAGCGTACGTTGTAAATAATTTCCTTACTAATGTTGTTGAATCAAAATCATTCCAGTCTGTTTCTGGTAAATTTAAGTTCCCAGCCACTATAATTCTTCCCTCTTGTGTTACATGCAAGAAATGTATGAATTCCTCTAGGTCATCAGCACTTAACTTTGGTGGTGTATACACTCCAACCACAGTATCAGCAATCCATTTACATGGTGTGGGAGCAGAATCCACAGCTTTATACACCAAAGGCGAGTATGCTACCTATTGTGCTTGTAGCATGGCTTTCAAATTGTGTAGAACAAACACTGATGACCATTTGCTAAACAAAACAGTTGCACATTTGAGGGAGGTTTAACTTGAGTAACAGTAAACCTTTTTTCCCTTGCAACTCGGATTTCCTTGGAAAATGCACTGCAACTCATAATCTGTCTAGTAGATGGTGTAGAAGATGCAGGCTCTTATCCCCAGTAAGCAAGATTCAGGTTTTGGGCCTGAGCAAGTTACTTAACCAACCTACTATCTCTAACTAGGGCATCACACAGAGACACAGAGACACACCTGCCATTTGAACAAATCTGCACTTATTTCTGACTTCTGTTCTAGTCTCATGGATACCAGAAATCTGTGGCTTCTGCTTGTTCAAATCTCCCGTCAGTTTACTTTAGTGTAACATCCTAACATTGAGGTTTCTGGGGCTTGTTGTTCTAGCAAAATGTCTTCCATGAGGGCTTAATGCCTTGTTGTGTTTAAGGATGTCTCCCACCTTATTTTAGCTACAGAAGAGATTTTTATTTTTTTCGACCCCCAAGTCAACAGGGGCATCCCCCAGCCAACACAGGCCGTAGTCAGCTGCTTAGATCACCTTGCTCTGTTAGCAAGCAACACCCACAACTAACACAGAAACGTTCTTTCACCACCAGAAGGAACCAGTAAACTAATTATAAAAAGAAAATGCACTATAATTAAAAATAGGGCATGCAGTGTCAGCAAAGGTCACTTATCCTGGTGTTCCTGGCTTCAGTTTAGAGTAACCCGATATGGTTTAATCTGATCACAAAAGGGAGTGCTTGGCTACCTCCCAACATCCCTGCTTCCTGAATGCAAAATGGAATCAAAATGTCCTGTTTGGTTTTAGCTTGTGCACATGAGCTTCAGCTATCAAGAGTTTTAGAGAAAGACAACAGTGGCTGACTGCTTGTGCAATGTAAATAACAGGGAAAATGAAAGTTGTAAACAGCAAAAGCTCTAGCCAATGTTTATCTTCCCAAAACTGCATCAATCACCCCACCTTCAACAGGTTTAATGACCACACACACTCTAGGCAACCCACACAGTTGTATAAAATAGTTCTTTGCTCAAAGTTTAAAAAGCAACTAAAAGTACATCAATTAAATTCAATACAACTGATTACTCAGGAAAAATAGTAAGAATGCAGAAAAATGAAAGAATTCACTCAAAACTGATTTAAATACCTAGGCATTGCAGACAAAATAGCCTTAACTTCAGATTCAGAGAAACACAGTAAAATGCAAAAAAAAAAAAATGACAGGAACCATACGTACTTATTTAAATAGTTAGATGGCTTTAAGTACAGCAGAATAAATACACCTCCCTGTTTTCTGGATACAAAATAGAAATCAAAATGCTTTGCTTGGTTTTAGCTTGCAAAGAAAAACTTCAGCTTCCAAGAGACTTAGAGTAAGAATGTGAAAGTATTCAGCTGAAGCCCATGTCGTTGTTGCATACGTATCATCTAGGGATGCAGTTTTTAGGAAAATTTGAGAGGTAGCCACTGTCCTGTTTAAGTAAGCTCTAGGGTACAAAGATGTACGTTTATAATATTCTTCAGAATAAAACTTAATTCAGCCAACTATCTGGATAGTGTGACTTTGAAAATCTTTAACCCATTATTGTTAGGGAAGGAATCATGTGATGGTGGATCTTTCTGCATGATTGCGGTTCATCCCCCAGTACTCCTGAGCAGCCAGTGTCAGTATAATGAAATAGTCTCTTCTACTGGTTAGGATAATATGCAGAAAGGTTCATAGACGGATGTCTTTCTCAGCAGCCATCATGCAAATTTTAAAGAAATAAATGATAGTTTGGGCATAATGACATCAACCTTGTGAAATATTAACAAGGCTGGCAGGATAGCTTCATGCTCTGCAAATCTAATTTACTGGATAGTCTGCTGTTTCATTTTACTGTTATTTCCTTCTCAAAAACTTTGTTTTTTCAGAGACTTATGAGAATAGTACTTCCCTGTCTTTGCACCATCATGCTTGTCACTTTGATGATGCAGTGTTGGATCTTTCTTGCATTTCCTGCAGTAGTAGGCTGGGTCTCTTTCCTCTGTTTTAAATATTATGTTAATGCTGCACAAAGGCTGGATGCAGTATATTTGTCAATTGATGGAACAGGCTTTGCATTAGCATGACATTTCTGTGTAAAATGAACTATAAATTATAAAGCTCTAATATCTAGGATTAATGTTTGACTGTAATTGTCTGTAATTTACTACAAAATCAAATGTTTTATGAGGGATGGTTGGGGTAAAGAATATGAGGCAAAATCAAGGGTGTTCTGCAAAAATCATGGACAGATAGATAAAAGGCAAGATTCAATGACATTAGGCAAAATCATTGATAATTAAGAGTTATGGACTTTGTGCTGCATGTGACCTGCTTGTGTGACAGTGAAACTAAAGTAAACTTCACATTTGTTTTCACATAAGAGGAACACAGAATGCATGAGACTTCAAAGGCCATATTAAACAATAACGTGTGACTAACATAAAAATTGGAAATTAGACAAAAATACAGGGAAAACTAACCCAGTTTGAAAATCATTTCTCTGTATGCCTTTTTCCCTCTTGCTGATTAGAAAATGGACTCTCTGTTGACCCTGACATCATTAAGAAAGCAGAACCTCCTGTAGAGTAACCAGTGAGAGTGGGCATGTTATGGCTATGGAGGACATTTTGCAACGTGATCTTTTTTAAAAAGAAAAGTGAAAATGCAAACTTAAATGACAGAAAGGCAGCCAAAGTACGCAACTACTGCAGAAATGCATTTTGAGAACAGAGGCTACTTTGATTTAAAGACATACAAGAAACTTGGCTCCCTTTACAGAGCAAAAACAGTATCTTAAAGACCCAGCATGAAAAACTCTAATCTCATCCTGTTTGCTTCCAGCCCTCTTATATGCCTCACATATCCTTACAAACCTAAGCTCTACACTAAAATCTAAACTAGCTTCCTGTTACAACAAAATAGCTAGCTAAATTTGTTACCAACAATGCACACTGAGCTCACTGCTGGGAAGACTTAAAGCAATTAAACTGGCTACAACTTAACAACTACATAACATACTCAAAGCTAGTTATGGCATACAAACTGATATATTATTCTGAACGATACCCTGCTTTAAAAACCTATTACTGCCTTACACCCGCACAAGGGACCTTCGTTCTGGTGATACATTTCTACTAAGCACTACTAAGGTAAATAACTCATTGGGGGACTCACTATACTCCTGCTACATCTCCACACTCTGGAACACCATCCCTACTCCAGTAAACATGATTAACAAACTTCCAAGCTATAAAATCCAGATCAAACAATACCTTACCCAATCTTAGTCATACCCCTAGTAGAAGCACAAACTTCTTATTGCTTATCACTAACTTTTTGCCCTCCTCTACTTGAATTATTACACCCCTTACAACTTTTCCTCCTACACATGAATCAATACATCTCTTTTCACCCCACCCATAAACAACTATTCTAATGTTTCTCTTTTTCTAACTGCCGCCACCAAGCACTCTACCCTGTCATGCAACCCCTGTATACCTAAGTTGTAAGCCCTCTACATACACCAGTTTGGAACAAGCAGCCTAAATAGAACATCTTATACCATGTTCTCTGTCATATGCTATTAACACTATCCTCCTACACACTACTACTGTCTCCCCTCCTGCATGATTTTATAACTTAGTTCATTATATCTCTTGAACTTTTTACAAACCTATACAATACTAAAATCTCCATTCCCATATAAATTTATAACTAACTTAATTATTTATCTTGAACTCCTTGCAAACCTTTCCTTACTGAAATGAAAGAACACTAAAATCCTTTACAATACTGTTTTCCTTCTGCAGTATCAATCCATTTACTTCTGCAAGATTTTACAGCTAGAACAACTGAATAGACTTATAATTGTTGATGTAAATATTTTACTATATATACATGTCTTGTAATTATTTTAGTTGTTTCATGAGAAATGTACCTGTTGTTTTTCTGAGAACTGTCTGAAGTTTACTGCTAATATGAATATACTGTGGTGGAGCTTTTCTCCCCAGGCCTACAATGAAAATGGGTTCTGCCCGGTCAGACTTTCCCGGATGACAAATGAATAAATACACTTTTGTCAGTTTGCAATAATCTTTAGAAGAGAAAGCAATTGTGTTCTTGGTCTGGTAGTTTAGCCTAGCTGGTGGTAGTGCGTTACTGTAAAGAGGGAAAAAGAGGCACTGGCAATAAAAAAAAATCAAGAAGGGAATACCTAGCACCACACATGCAAATAAGGAAACCATGGGGCAGTCTAAACCATTACAGCAGATTCTACATGTAAAGGGTAGAAGCTATCGTCTTAAATCTCTCCAATGTAACCAAATGGGGCAGGCACAGATCACATCTCCACAGATACTGGGAGGAGGAAAAGTTGCATGGAGGAAACAAAAGAGGTGACACCATAGTACTGGTGGATTGCTTGAAACTGTTGCTCCATATTATCACAAGGACCTGTATAATATTTTGGTATATATTAAAGAAGCCATTGTTAGGAGGGAAATTGGATCTGACATAACTATTATTACCCAGTAGTTGCCAGACTGAAGTATTACATGACCAAGCAGTGCACTCTAGTGAGGGTTATGGTTATGGTTTTCAGGTGCCAATGAGCAAGGAAATAAGCGAGTTGTAGTGTCTGCTGATATTCAAAATGATTTTGATAGCATACCTGAATCCATGTAGTTACACATAGCCAGACATAGAGATACGTGCATGGGATGGCAATGGAAAGATACCCAACAAGTGCCTACACATCCAGTTGTTGTTGGTGATGTGGTCATTTCAAAAATTGAGCTACACAGTAGCAAGAAGCCTGAGTCTGAGCCACAGCTATTCTTTGGGAGGCTTTTCAAGGAGAACTGTGGAATATTACAAAGACAGAGTTGAGACAGTTTTCAGATTCAACCTTACAAAACATAGAAGAGGTAGGAAAAAGAGGCTCCTGCTTCTCAAGTGAATCTATGTACTGGGAAAAGAGGTTATTATACGGACAACAGAATACTAAGGTGAGGAGAAGTGTTTACTGGTAGGCTCGTCTAGCTATAAGCCATAGCATTCTTTTTCCAGGCCATATTGGTATAAAACACATTGGAAATCTATGCAAATACCAAGCATTACAAAATACTTTAGAAGGAGCTGCAAGATGTGAGAGCAGTGTTAGAAGACTGGCAAGGAAGGGGAAAAAGCTAATGATGCTTTAGTGTCACTACCCGTTACTAAAGAACTGTCGGAAATGGTGGCCATTGACATTGTGTGGCTTTATAGTACTCTAATTATCACAGGTAACAGGCATATCTTTATAGTACTCTATCACAGGTAACAAGCATATCTTAGCAGTGTTATACTATGCTACTAGGTGCCATGAGGTAGTTGCTTTCCCCTCTATTAATGCAAACTGCTCTGTAAGAAATTGTCATCAGGATTGGTTTTCTCCTTGAAATAGGGGCAGGGGTTAAGTTCTTGTCATAACTTTGAACCTTGTTTGTAGTATAACACTTAAAGAATACCCCCTTCAATTCAAAATAAATGTCTTGGTTAAGAGATTTAATTCTCAAGACCATACTCAAAACATTTGCAGACTAGTTTAAAAAGGAATGGGATGAGTACCCATCCCACCTCTTCTTTGCATATAGAGCAGTGTCTCAAGAATCCAGTGCTTTTGCCATGAAAGCTGCTTTCTGCCCACAGGGTGAGGGGCTTCTAGACTTAACTTATGATGAGTGAAAATGTGATTATCACAAAGACTATGGTGTGGAGTACATGCTGAATTTCAAGACTAAACTGAAGAAGCATATGAAGATATCAAACAAGCACCTAGCATAAGCACAACAGCAAAATGCCTGGTAAACCATACAGTGAGAGTCTAAGAATATGCTGTTGGACAAAATGTAATCTTACCTACCCCTATCCAACAGAATAAGTATAGTTTGCAGGTATGGGTCATTTCACTATTAAGAGAAAAGTAAGCAATGTTAATTACATACAGGACAGGAAACAAAAATAAAAAATCTGTCATGCAAACATGATGTAGCCATACCATGATAGGGATTCATTGGCACTCAGTATCAGCAGTTGGTTACAGGAGGAATCAGATGCAGCTCTCCTGGAAAATCTTGGTAAGTCTTGGCCAGACACATTAATGGTTGATGTGTTACTGGTACAGTAGCTATCCCTTACCCGGGTTCAAGAAATGTAGGCAGTACTACAATCTGAGGCAAACTCAGTGTTTGGAATTGGGGGTTCAGTGGTTCAAGTAATACCGCATCAGGACTATTTAGCCAATTAACATGCAGAGTCCATTACAAAGGTAAAAGCTTTAGAATCCAACCAGGTATCAAGTTATTTTACAGAACGCTGTAGAGTACTGGATTGATGAATGAACTGTGGGAGCTTATTCCACACACACACCTGAGAGTGTGCTAAAGGCCTAGATCTAGTTAATGTTCTGCATTTATCAAGTGTATATGAGAAACCAGCTCCTCTAGTAACTCTACCTGAGTCCAATCATTCAGTATTTAACAGGCAAAGCTCTTCATTCCCTAAATCCCAATATGCTAAACACAACTTGCCCCATAAATACCTATAACTAATGAATTGCTCTTTATCTCTGAAATATTCTTTGTAAACTTCCACTGAATTTCTTTTAATAATAGTATATCTCCTTTACTGTATAGACATAGCAAAATATCATATTCTGTAATCGGATGAACATATGTTATGAATGTTTTTTTTTAAACAATTCTTTGTTTTTGCAGGTGAAAACCTTAAAATTAAACCTATGACTTTGATTGATTTAACTTTTATATTCTGAACATGAGATCCAAATTTTAATTATTGCAAACAAGAATGCCAAACTCTTTATACTCTGTAAGTTTCAATAAATCAGCACATCCAAGTTTCACATTAAAATTAACATTCAATTTACAAAAATATATAACACCTATTGATACGGAGCCCATTTTGTTTTAGCCAAGAGGCAACTAGACTCATATACAGATTGAAATGATCAATGTCTTTTGATATAACAACTATACATCTAAATAATTTTATATATTCAGCATATTTGGCCATCCATATAGTAGGGGATTTAGGTATCAGTGAGAACTATATTAAATTGCATCAATCCCAAGACCAATTCCCACGGGGGCTCCTTTGGTCACCTCTGACCAGTCAGATGTACAATTCTTTATTCTCATTCTTTGTGATCTCTAATACAGCCATTTGGTAACCCATTAAAAAATGTAAGGGTTTATCAGATGCTTGTGCATTGCCTCTAAAATAACATTATATTGGATATTGTCAAAAGCCTTAGATATATCTAAATAAACCATAATCGATGGTCCCAATTCAACTGCTAAAGAGACAGGCTTATAATAGTTAACTAAATGTATATAGGTTGAATGGTTCTGTGTGAACCATGCTGTGAGGTTGCCATTAGACAACCCTTTAATTCAGAACTGATAACAAACACCTTTCAAAACTCTTACCAGATAATGGTGTAAGGCTAATTGGCTGATAATTAGAGATTTTTTCAACTGAACCCCCTTTATGACTATGTATAACATCTTCAAGTTTCCAGCTTGTTGGAAACAATAGTTGCAGATATGTATATTACAAACGACCCAAAAGGATCCTGGTAAATTGTCTGAATGTATTCCACAATTATGTTTTTTACATCCAAGACATGGTCTCACAGTGTCCAAACTGTACTTCTTAACTGTCCAGATTTTTGAAGAATGTCCAGATTTTTACCTCAGATATTTGGTCTGTTCCTCATGAAATTTGTGGTTTTCTTGCAAATCGCTGGAATAATCTGAGGACTGAAGTCAGCAAATAATGACATACATTTGAGTTTCATACTTCAAATCCTTCAAAAATATATGTTATCACAAACCCTGTTGCTCTAACAATGTTCTAAGTTTATAAGAGCAATATTTAAAACCTGTCCCTGTTTTTAGGTGTTTGTCCTCCCATTTTGTCAAGCTTTGTCCAGATTTCTTGCACAAAGAGGTTGAGAGGAATGGGACTCCAAACTAAAAGATGGATTCTCAGATATCACTTATAATTAGTATCAAATCATATGGGGCTTTTATATCTATAGTATCTCATTTTAAGAAGTATTGGTTAAATGCATTAGGCAGTAGTTCTCCTATATGCAATACCTCACCATCCAAATTAATTAAGCCAACTGTTTTTATTTCTCCTTTAGACTGATTAGCATTAAAATATTTTTTTTCAGATACACTTTTCATACTTGCATTTAGCAGTTGTTAACAATGACTTCAGTCTTCTAGTAACCGAGTTATAATCTGTTTAGGAGTAATGTTCTTAAACTTGTTTCCATATACTGAACTTCTCTTTTTCTTCCTCATTAACTTACAATGTGTAATGTCCCACCAAGGAGGTGAATACTTCTCATGTGTCCTAGTAATACGTCTCCTGCACTTATTAATCTGTCCACTACATATTCTGCCATATATATTCCAACTGGTAACTTCGGTATCGTCTTTACCTTCTAAATCTCTATTTGATAAGTAAAGAGAATTCATTTGATAAATTATATCTAAATCAAAAATGATTGCCTTATCAAATATTGTCTTTGGCAAATACTTTCTGTGTTTATTCATCAATGTATCAAATTCAAATACTATATGATCTCAGCTACCAAGTAAGTACAACTGTTTTACATTAATTAAGCTATTTGGAATATTAGTAAGTAAGAAACCTAAAATATTATTTAGACTTGTAGGAAAATATGATTTGTGTTAAATTATAACTGAAATAGAGATCATAAAATTATTCTTTCAATAGAATCCCAACTGTCTAGTTTATCTTCTGAAAGTTAAGGTCACCCAATATAATCAAGTAATTAAATTTCATAAAGTTATATAATCAATTGAAAAACAGATGGTAATCTAGGGTTGACAGTGAGGGACTTGTATAGCTAATCAACAAATGAATAGGGTTAGTTGTTGTGTTAGCAGTTATAAGTAAAAACAAAATTTCTAAACTGCGATTAGCCTCCAGCACCCTAACATTTACCCTTCTATGTGGCACACCTCATCACGAAGGGCTTTTCATCCAGAAAAAAGGAGGTCATTGTCCCACTGTACTCATCCCTCATTAGACCCATTATAGAATACAACGCCCCATTTGGTATGTACCTCTCAAGACATCTGCAACAACTGGAAAGGCCTCAGAAATACCTCACTAAGAGAATCACAGGCCTAAAGCAGATGCCCTACGCTGACCGCCTTAAAAAACTCCAGCTATACTCTGTCGCATATCGTCTACTCAGAGGCGATCTCTGCTTAACATACAAGGCCATGTCAAACCCAGAGCTGTTGGACATGCTACACTTAAAGAAATCCCAATCCGTCAGAGCTACACGCTCCAGGGATCTAAACCTTGTCATCACAATAAACAAAACATGCTGGAGGGATAGGTTCCTGACCCAGAGACTCCCCAGACTCTGGAATAGATTGCCCATACATATCAAGCAGAGTGCCTCTTTGGACCTCTTCAAAAGGAACCTTGACGACTGGATGGGAGAAAGGAAATTCACCCCAGGGATCATCTCAGTCGCCCTGCTAGACAGGGGTCCAGGAAAGTAAATAATGTGGGAAGAAATAGCCAGGGGATTGTTATGGCTAGGCTTGTATAGGCCCTAGGGCTGATAGCCTAGTACCAACCTATGAACCTATGAACCTATGAACCACAAGATGCAGACACTCAGACAGTCATATATTTGATAACCACTTAATGAAACGTGGTTACAGTTCCAAGATTCTGTAATCATAATCATATCATATTCATTTTCCAGCCAAATGAATTGTAGTTAATTAATTTTCTTATTCAAACACCTAGAAACGTGGTCATTCAGACCTGGTGGGTGGCATTTAGCAAAATCTGCCATCTATACTCACTTCTATATATGTTATTTGAACAGTCCACCCCTCAAAGATCTTTCTTGATAATTTCCAAGATACCAAGAAAGATATTAGAGGGGGGGCTAAATGCCACCCACCATCCAGGTCTGAATGACCATCTTTCCCTTGTACCTATACTTAAAGAGCGACCAAACTATGAACTGTAAAAGTTTTTATAGAAAGTTTTTGAATAATATGTTTGTTTTGTATTCATATTAATAATTAAATATTCATATTAATAATTTCCATTTAAAATGGTAACAACTAGTATACTGTGATTTTAGAATGAACACTTGAATGTTTTAAAAAGTTCATGAACAGTTTTATTGGATAATTGAATTATTTAAGTACTTAACTGATGTTAATTAACTCAAGGATAAAATCACTTTGTGACTGGATGTTAACTGTTTTCATAAAGTCCTGTAGTGTGGCAGACGAAAGGGCTTGACGTATTTTGTGGCTGTGAATAAACGGAAGAATTTTACTTGGACTCTTTTTTTTGGTATCAGGTCTGGTTCCACAAGGTGTGTTGGTTTATACAGTTTATTTTTCTCATTGGAGAATACTTTTTTGTGCATTTGGTGTATTATTAATGAGTTATAAAAATGTCTACAGTTTAACAGCCTCTGTAATCCTAAATGGATAACTTGCAATTTGCATGCACTGAGACAGGCAACCATTACCTTTTCCCTATCACTGCCACGCACTGGTCTGATACATTTTAAATCATAGTCACCTGTTACTAATCCACCATGAATTTGTGTCTTAACCATATCTATTTGCTCATATCTAATCTTAAAATTTCCTTCAACAGCTCTTGTCTTTACCTACCCTTTTGTTTCTACTGAGACATTCAAACTTCTCTCTGTATTATCACTATCCCTCCATTACATTTTAGCTCTCTTGGTCCAGTATCTGTATCCATATGTACAGAGTCATTGTTTTCTATAGTCTCTACCCTATCTGTGGGCAATAAGCCTTTATTCCATAACAAATGGGAAGTCATAATGCAATCAGTTTGAATGTCTGTGTCCAATAATGATTTATTTACTCCTGTGTCAGTATTAATAATATTGTCATAATGGTTTAGATGTTTACCCCACAGACACAAGGTAGAGGATTTAATTCTCAACCTGAGGGAAATTGACTAGGTTTAAGATGGCAAACAAGAACAGCTAGCCTAGTACTTACCTATGAAACTATGAATCTAACAGTCTGAGGACACATTCACTGTTAAGCTAGGATGTTCCCAAGTGGTAGATCACCATGTGGAAACACAAACCCAATAGCCAATCAAACTGGCTTCATACACGGTGCCTGAGCAAGTCAAGTAGATCACATAGAAGAAACTGCAGGAAATATTGGATCTGAGAGAATCCAAAAATCCAGCAATCCCTTTGTCTAACATGTAGTTGTTGTTGTGTCTTTCAGCTTTTCCCAGTTAGGGGTCACCACAGCAGAACTCCAGTCTGCTAATGATTGGCAGTAGATTTTTATGTGCCGAGTTGCCAGCCCTGATGCACAACCTTCAATGAAGGTACGCCCATTCACGCATGTCTCCACACAGAAGACCCTCTAGCTGAGAATCGAACAGGACAATGTCTTACTGTGAGGTGACAATACTACCGCAGCACCACCACCGCAGTCTTTGTCTAGCATGTAGTACTGGTGCTAAAAAAGGATATGAGAAAAATCTTGATGATTGGATGGGAAATAGGAAATTCACCGCGGGGATCACCTCTGTATCTCTGCTCGACACTGGCACAGGAAAATAATTTTCTTGGGTGGCAAAAGCCAGGGTACTTTTTTGGCTGGGCTTGTATAGGCCCCAGGGCTGATAGCCTAGTACCTACCTATGAACCTATGACTAGAGGGGATTAAATATTCAGAAAGAATTAAACGCTTACCCCTTGCCCAGAACAAATTCTTTGAGATTAAATCATCAAGGTGACATTGACATGCAGTAATGATACAGTCTCAAAGATGTTGTTATATTTTCATTGGATTACAGGTTCATAAGTAGTTTCTTGGCATAAACTCCAGGGAACTATTATTATTAACCCAAACTCCTAACTGTTCCATATCACTGTCTGCTTAAATTACTTGCTCAAGGTCACACAGCAAGCAAATTAAGGTTGAGGGAATCAAATCCCATGTCACATGAAATAGTTTATGTACAGTTCTTTTAATAAGGTATTTTCATTTTGAGGTAAAAGCACGTCTTTGTATGTGTGCAAAATTGCCCAAGTCAGCCACACTATTACAATATTTATTTTTAAAATCATTACCAGTTAACCTTTGCAGAACCTGAAACATTTTAAAACCAAAATAAAGTGTAAAAAAGATAGAAGCACTCTGCATAGATTTTATCAGTCTTCTTTATAATGATATTTCCTAGTACTGACATATCTCTGTAGAGAACTCTCAATTTTTTGCAGTTTTGTATGTGAAATGGTCTATTTGAAACTGTTAGCATACTTTAATCATACTTATCTAAACAGTTGCATGCTATTATTTACCTTTGGTTTTCTTACTGTATTACAGTGCCTCCAGAAATGGATAACATCATTTCTCCAAGTGCAATTTTTATTGGCGAGCCTGTGGTCCTCACCTGCACCGTAAGTGGCTACAAACCTGCTCCTTTGGTTCTTACTTGGTTCAGACAAAGTAATGGAGAAAATAACTCAATTGTGAATTGGTGTCAGCAAGATTACTATTCCAACTATTCTACCAGCCTAATGCAGATGACTCCCAAGTTAAAAAATGTTGGGATCGAAGGTGAAAGAAGAGGCAATTACTCGCATACTGCAACAGTACTAACTCATAATGACTCATCATACACGGTCACTTCTAATGTTACATTTATTGCTCAGCCCATGACAAAGCTTGTGGAGTACATCTGTAAAATCTTTCATCCCCCCACAAAGCATACAGAGGAGAAGAGGATTACAATTACCAACCAAGGTAAAGATGTTTGTTTTACTTTGTGAACTTCTTTCCGATATATTTATTAATCAGAAAAAAAATGCAACATATATAATTTGTCATTTGAAGTTCCTCTTTGAAATAGCTTTTGCTTAAAATTACCATCAGACTAAGTAGTGTGTGCTAAAAGTATGATTAGATGACTGCTGTACAGACTACACATGCATCTAACAGTCTGATGATTTCTTACTCTGAAAATAAAAAAAGAGCATTTAGCATCAAAGTGCATTATCACTGGATAAAATCATTTTAGGTATGTTTTAGCGAGATTTTGCTACATTATTTCTAGGCCTAAGAACATCACCAGTACTGTTAAGTCATTGGTAGTGGTGATTAGCTTATCAGGAATGAGTGTACTATTTTTAGTAAAATACAGACATAATGGCAGATTAACTATTTATTGCTTTTGTTTCTTATCTAAGAAGGTGGCTAGGTTAATAATTATTACATTAATTTCTCCTTAAATGTTGTTAACATATGTAAAACTTGAATCTTTACCTGTTAAAATGTGGTACAAAAGGGTTGCCAGGCACCTAAAACGTTCTGTTTTGTTTAAATAAAACAGCATGAAGCTAAATCAAATAAATGGAGTAGGACATGATTTGTTACAGTTTGGTGGCCATGTAAGTATTATTTGTTCATGTAAATTTTTTGGGGATGTTTGTGAGCATTAGGGGTCAGAAAGATTGCTTATAATGAAAAGAGTATATAATACAATGGCATTCAATTCTATGGCAAGTAGCAGGAACAGAGCAAGATGAAGGATAAAAACAAAAAGTATGGAGACCATTCAGGCCTCTGTATTACATGAACGATAATTCAGTTAAGCAATAATAAACAGTGGTGGTGAGAGTTGTCCACTGTTTATTCAGTAATGCTTAAGTTAAACCACTGGGGAACAGCATGACTCTTCTAACTAGAAGATATGTGGGTTATTACGCAAAGCCACACCCATTCATAGACTTCACGTGCATTCCTTTATCTAAAAAAAGCAGTTTCTTGAAGATCTTTAACTAGTTGTAGTGTGCCAATAAAAACAAAAGGTGTTCAGATAGATGGGAGAGGAAATACAGAATGTTTATTTTTGTCAAAGTTCAGTGGTGAGGTGTTTGTACAGTGCACAGTAGTTTTATTTTACTCTGAAGAAATGCCATACAGTACAGGTGTTGTTCACAACTCTGAAGAAATACCATAAAGTGCAGGTGCTGTTCACAACTCTGAAGAAATTCAGTGCAGTGCATGTGCTGTTCACAGAAGAACAAGCCAAACCTATGTTCCTGACTACCATAGAAGTCATCATCAGTTTTAACAGGTTTGAAATGGAGGTCAGGAGACTGTCACATCAAGAAGAATTTCTAAAGTTCTGTTCCCAAAATCTGAAAACAACAAGTAGATGGTGCATATAAAATAGATCCTGCAGATGGTCCTATTCAAATGCAAGTACAGTTGTCCTAAGCTGAGTGGGCAGATAAGCACAAGCACATGAAACAACCCCCCACCCACCCCAACAAACTGTATTATTCAAAGATTATTGTGGGGAGTGTTACTGCTTGACCTACTTCACTTACAAGACTTTCTGGAACTAAACCACTGGTTCACCTCTGTCTCTCGTCTGGTCAGGGTAAAACAGATGATCAGTTGTGGGTTATCTTCAAGCACTTTTATTATATGCAAACACATCACAAATTAGGCTAAATAACTTTAACTTATAAACTAAGTAGCTATACTACACATCAATGTAAATACTCTGGCTGTACTCTCAAAATGGCATTGAAGCTAACACGTGCTCGCTATTTATATGCATGTTCAGTCCTTGGAAATGCTTCTTAAAGGTACAATACATTTGTTATTCTACATCTTCCCAGTTTAGAAATGAGTCATGCAATAGTGACATTGACTGATATGCAATAAACACAGGAATAATTGTCATTATGCAATTATACAGAACTAGACACATATATATACAATTATGTCCAAGTTGCTGTGTATTTCACACTGGGCCTGGAAATATGACCAAATTGTGTGACATAGAAATTGTGATTAGGTTTACCAAATAGGATTGTCTCTACCGACTGTTCAATTTTAGGGACATCGGGAATCTCATCAGGAACAGTGGTAGAAGTCAAGACATGTTCTGGAACAGGAACATTGTCTGGATTGCTCTGAGATTTAGAGTCTTCATCACAGGAACAATGCTGCGATATCAGTTCTGCTACAGAAAGAAGATGTCTACGATTTCTCCTTTACTCCATATCCTCGGATTTCACAAATTAAGATCTTGGCTCTGCACATATACTTGTCACTTGACCAAACCTATCAAAACCTTTCGCTGTTTGTATCCTCACTGTCTATCCTTCTTTCAATGGACAAATAAATCTGCTCGATTTGTCATAACTGGACTTCTGAAAAGAATGCTTTCTGAATAATTGGGTTGTGATTGCTTTGTTGTTTTTAGCTTTAGGCCCCAATAAACTGTAACTGATAGACAGTGTTCTAGTTTGCCTGTATAGAAGTCTCTGAGCAGGTGAGCCAAGTATATTGTCACGGGGTATGTTTCTGAAATTGAATAAATTCAAAAAAGCATTGGCGTTATCACGCTTTGACTTCTAAAGTAATTGCTTTGCATTCTGTACTGCATGTTCAGCTAGTCCATTTGACTGTGGATATTCTGGACTACTAGTAACATGTGCAAAGTCCCACTCTCTTGCAAATTTATGTAACAGTTGACTGGTAAATCGGGTGCCATTGTCAGATATAAGCTTCTGTGGACTCCTATGGACTGAGAAATTATATTTCAATTTAGTAATAACAGTAGTGGACCTTAGATTAGGTAGTAGATCGATCTCAAACCAATTTGAACATGAGTCTACCAGTACTAAGTAATGTTGACCATTCCACTCAAATATGTCAGTAGGTACAATTGCCCAAGGTAGTTCAGGGACTTGATTAGGCGAAGGGTTTCTTTTTGCAAATGTAGTTTAGTACTATTGCATACTAAACAAGATGAAAGTACTTTATCAATATCTTTTGCTAGTGAAGTCTAAAATACTAGTCCTCTTGCCCTTCTTTTGGTAGATTTGGAACCCAGGTGACCATGATGCAAAATCTGGATATATTCTTGTTGTAAGGAAGCAGGAGCAACAATTTTAGGATGTTTGAAAATAATTCCATCTTCCATCAACAACTCATCTCTGTAAGGAAAGTAAGGTTGTACTTCAGGAGGTACACTATATCGTTTTGACGGCCATCCAACATTGATGTAGTGATTTGGGCTTTTGCAAAACTGTATCAGTCTTTGTATGATCTCATAGCTCATCAAGTCTTGTGGTAGAAAAATTACGTACTTCCATGACATCAAAGTCAAAATTCTCTGTCAAGCTGTTCTGTGGTATTTCTGGGTGATCTGGATAAGGTATCAGCCAGATAAAGGCCTTTTGTATAGACCATTTTGAAGTTGTACTTTTGCAATTTAAGCATCATTCTTTGTAATCTCGCTGGAACTGAATGCATAGGCTTCTTAAAAATAGTGACTAGAGGTTGATGATCAGTTTCAATCTGAATTTCTTAACCACAGATATAATCATGAAACTTGGAACATGAAAACCCTATTGCCAAAAGTTCCTTCTCAATTTGAGCATACTGCATTTCTGTTTGGGTAAATGTTCTAGATGCATAGGCTGCTGGTCTGCCCTCTTGAAGAACTGCTGCACCTAAACCAAACTTAGAAGCATCTCAGGAAAGAGTTACTGATTTGTTGACATCATAGTACCTTAACACTGGTGAGGTAGCAAGTTTCTGCTTAAGATCTTCAAATGCTTTCTGATACTGTTCTAGCCATGACCATGTAACATTTTTTCATGTGAGCTCTCGCAAAGGCACTGGAATCTGGTATAAATGTTCCTAAATAGTTGACCATACCAAGAAAATGTAGAGCTTGCACATTTGGTGCTGGCATCTCAAGAATGGCTGCCTGCTTGGACGTTTCTGGTCTCAAGCCAATGCTAGTAAACAAATGTCCCACATATCTAACTTCAGGTAGTCTGAATTTGCACTTCAGAGGATTGAGCTTTAAGTTCACTTCACATGCTCTATTTAGAACTCTCTTAAGATTCCTGGCATGGTCTGCTTCACCATTGCCTCCGACCAATAAATCATCTAGTATTATGGCACAAGGATATCCTGAAAAAATTTGCTCCATTGCACACTGGAAGATTTCACTTGCAGGAATTTATTCCAAATGGCATTCTAAGGAATCTGTATCTTCCAAATGGGGTTCTAAATGTAGTCAATAGTGAAGATTTGCGATCAAACATCACTTGCCAAAATGAATGCTTTGCATCTAAATAGAAAAAAACAGTGGCATTCGGTATTAGGGCTGCAACTTCTTTGATGGTGGACATAGGATGATGTGGTCTCTTTAATGCTTTGTTTAAATCTCTTGGATAAATGCATATTCTGATTTTGCTAGAGAAGTCTAAAATACTAGTCCTCTTGCCCTTCTTTTGGTAGATTTGGAACCTGGGTGATCATGATGCAAAATATGGATATATTCTTGTTGCAAGGAAGCAGGAACAACAATTTTAGGATGTTTGAAAATAATGCCATCTTCCATCAACAACTCATCTCTGTAAGGAAAGTAAGGTTGTACTTCAGATGGTACACTAGATCGTTTTGATGGCCATCCAACATTGATGTAGTGATTGGGCTTTTACAAAACAGGATCAGTCTTTGTATGATCTCATAGCTCATCAAGTCTTGTGGGTAGAAAAATTACGTACTTCCATAACATCAAAGTCAAAATTCTCTGTGTCAAGCTGTTCCATGGTATTTCTGGTTGATCTGGATAAGGTAGCCAGATAAAGGCCTTTTGTATAGACAATTTTGAAATTGTACTTTTGCAATTTAAGCATCATTCTTTGTAATCTCGCTGGAACTGAATGCATAGGCTTCTTTAAAATAGTGACTAGAGGTTGATGATCAGTTTCAATCTGAATTTCTTAACCACAGATATAATCATGAAACTTGGAACATGAAAACCCTATTGCCAAAAGTTCCTTCTCAATTTGAGCATATTGCATTTCTGTTTGAGTAAATGTTCTAGATGCATAGGCTACTGGTCTGCCCTCTTGAAGAACTGCTGCACCTAAACCAAACTTAGAAGCATCTCAGGAAAGAGTTACTGGTTTGTTGACATCATAGTACCTTAACATTAGTGAGGTAGCAATTTTCTGCTCAAGATCTTCAAATGCTTTTTGATGCTATTTTAGCCATGACCATGTAACATTTTTTCATGTGAGCTCTCGCAAACGCACTGAAATCTGGTATAAACATTCCTAAATAATTGACCATACCAAGAAAATGTAGAGCTTACACATTATTTGGTGCTGGCATCTCAAGAATGACTGCCTGCTTGGACGGGTCTGGTTTCAAGCCAATGCTAGTAAACAAATGTCCTACTTCTGGTAGTCTGAATTTACACTTCAGAGGATTGAGCTTTAAGTTCACTTCACATGTTCTATATAGAACTATCAAGATTTCTGTCATGGTCTGCTTCACCATTGCCTCTGACCAATAAATCATCTACTATTATGGCACAAGGATATCCTGAAAAAGTTTGCTCCATTGCACACTGGAAGACTTCACTTGCAGGAATTTATTCCAAATGGCATTCTAAGGAAGCTGTATCTTCCAAATGGGGTTCTGAATGTAGTCAATAGTGAAGATTTGCGATCAAACATCACTTGCCAAAATGAATGGTTTGCATCTAAATAGAAAAAAACAGTGGCATTCGGTATTAGAGCTGCGACTTCTTTGATGGTGGACATAGGATGATGTGGTCTCGTTAATGCTTTGTTTAAATCTCTTGGATAAATGCATATTCTGATTTCATCCAAGCCTTTTTTTGTGAGTTGCTCCCATGGATGACACCTAGTCAGTTGGTTTTGTAATTGGACAAATTACACCTTGCTGTACCATTTTATCCAACTGAGATTTGACCTTATGCTGCATGGCTATTGGAACTCTTCTTGCTGGTCTGACTACTGGACTGATCTCTGGGTCTAATTTCATAGAATACACAACTGGAGGTTTGCCCAACTTGTTATCGAAAATATCAGCATACTCTGAAAAAATAGTGGTAGTGAAGCTGGAACTGGAACATGTGCTTATTTGATGACCTTCTTTGGTAAAAGAAAGCAGATTCATTCTCAAACTGTCCCTGAGACCCAATATTGACTGCACATGTCTTCTGACTACATAGAATAATAAGCTATAACAGTGCTTGGCCACATAACATGACAGCACTACTGACCCTTTGGTTTTAATTTCTTCACCATCATAAGCAACAAGTTTTGCACAACTGGTCACATTTAGTTGTTCACCAGCTCTCACTTTAGCAAAAGTATCTGCAGACATAACACTGCACACAGTGTCTACCTTAAGCTCTGTGGATTTGCCATTGATCTGGACAGTATAAAACACTTCATTCTTTGCCAATAAATCTTCTGTATCAACCCTTTCACCAATTACTGATACACCATCTACATAGAAAGCAGTCTGTTCAGGTCTACTTGATTCATTTGCTTTTTCGAATGACCTTTCTTTACAACAGTGTGAGGCTGACTTGATTTACAAAATCTTTGAAAAATGGTTCAATTTCTTACATTTGTGACATTGCTGACCAAACACTATGCGCTTTTCTCTTTTAGACTCATGGCTGGTACCACAATTCCAACAGTTGACAAAGCTTGATTTGGCTTTTGCTGATTCATCCTTGTACTATACTGATCAACCTTTGTTCTGCACTGAGCATGCTCCTTTAACTGAACTAGTCATAGGACTTGCTGGAGGATTATGGTTCTTCCCCAGTAAAACTCACAGGGGCTGCAGCTGCCATGTGCTTAAGCCTGTTTTTGCCAGTCACATGTTGCATGCTATCTACATTTGCTCTGGAACCTGCTAAAACCATGCTTTTATCACTTGCAAGCATATTTGTGTGCCTTTCTGTAACTTCATGGATTTGACAAATCTCAATGGCTTTGCTCAGCATTAAATCACTGTCACGAAGCAAAATCTTTCTCACAGCAGCACTATTAAAACCACACATGAGCTTGTCCTTTATTAACTCATCCTTTAAATCATCAAACTTACATGTTTTAGCTTTGTTTCTCAGGTAATATAAGCTGAAAAATTTCTCCTTGCTTTTGATCTCTTGTGTAAAACAAATGCCTCTCTAATGTAACATTGGTCTGGGGGTTACACATTTATCTGAATTTGCACTTCAAACAGTAGGGATCTTCCCTTAATTCAGCCTGCACTACAATACGTAGAGTTTCACCTTCAGCTTCATACACTGCTGGTGCATATACAAATGAACGCTCCCTTTCAGTGGCCTCTGACCCTGCTAGGTTTAGAAAAATGAATTCCCTGGTGCATGCATCTTTATCAGAAAAAGCTGCTTGTATAAATGGGTTTACTTGAAAACACAGACATGCCAAAACACCGACGAGAACACTGAGACTGGAAGATCAACAACTGAGATGACCGAGAGTTTAAAAGCATGAAACTTCACATGCCCGACAAACCACAGTCGCAACAATCAACAAAAAACAAATACCTTTTCCAGAAAACACACACACAACACAAGCACACCAAAAACCTTATAAACCTACACTAAACCTTACATACACAACTATCTATGCACTAACTTTAACCTAAAACCTAACCCTAAGGTCCGTCACTATCGCACAATCACCTAACCAGTGCCCTAACCCTAAAGTCTGTCACTATCGCACACTTACCTTACCCGCACCCTAACCATAACTCACTTAACCTGCCCCTAACCCTAAAGTCTGTCAATATCGCACACTTACCTTACGATGTCGGTGTTCTCAGCGTCGGGCTTTTAAACTGTCGGTCATCTCAGTTGTCGATCTTCCAGTCTGTCTATTCTCGTCGTCAGTGTTTTGGCGTGTCGGTGTTTTCAAGAAGACCCATATAAATATATCATACTCTTGCTCAAATATTCTCCAACTATCTGCAATATTCTGATCAAATACAAGCGGTATCCATTTTCAAAATCTGTCTGCCATATCAACTTATCTCAGTGAAGACCTGTATTATGTAGGAACAACCACACTTATACATATAACTATAAAACACACTCAGCAGAGTAAATGCCTCTGTGCTTTCACAAAACCAGTAGAAATAATGTCCAAAAGCACAAAGCAACAGAAGGCAGCCACCAGCTTTGCAATAATCAGACAGTAAATGATTTATTAATAGAACATGTTATCACCAATGAACTAGCCAAATTCCTAGAAGTTGAGTATCCTACTATACCATCAATACAAGGTATACCAAAAATACATAAAAATGCTTACAATCCCCCTATGAGACCAATAGTCTCAGGTAGAGGTTGGAGTACAGAGCCCTTCTCTTTATATGTGGAAAAGCAGCTAAGACCCATTTTAGATAGAAATGAGATTATACTTAAAGACACTAAACAATTTTTGATGGATCTATATACTTACAGCAGCACAAATTTGATGGAAATGGATATGATATTTGTAACACTAGACGTGCAGTCGCTATTCACAATGATTCCCAATGACATGGGTATTGATTATATTAAGAAGTATCTCACTAAATATAGTGAATACAGTACACCTATGATTTATCTCATTTGTTTATTTCTTGAAATTATTCTTGAGAATAATGTATTTGTCTTTGACAGTACTATGTATATTCAATGTGATGGCGTGGCTATGGGCACCTCGTGTGCCAATAGTTACGCCAACATGTTTTTGGCCCTATGAGAAGAGGAACAACTTTTTGTGAAACCATGGTTTAAAACACATTTCTTTTTATCGTCGTTTTGTGGACGATATTTTTATTCTCTGGAGATTCATTTGAATGAATGCATATTGCAAATGAATAGCATGACTGCATGTCTTAGATTTACATCCAGTGTTTCATACAATAGGATTGAATACTTAGATGTTTTTGTTAAAAGAGTGATGGACACGTCTATTAATACAGGAGTCCATAGAAAAAAGTGTTATAAAAATACACTCCTTCATAGACGTAGTATGCATCCTCAGTACATTTTTGATAATGTTATTAAAGGGCAAGGTATGAGGATTTCACGTCTTAATGCTACACAGGATGGATATAGGCATGAAATCGATATTTTTAAAAATAGATTGATCAAGCGTGGATATGATCAATGTGAAATAGAATGTGGGTTACAGAATATGGATTTGTTGAGACATAATAGAGCTGCACCCTTCTACTCCAACAAAAGGGGAGAGTCAGATAAAAGTGAAAGTGTAGCACCCACTTTGAAAATACCAATGTATTACACAAAAGATAACTATGATACCATGAACATTATACAACAGCATTGGTGTATCCTCAGTACAGATGTAGATCTAAAAAATATCGTAGGAGATAAATCTAGATACCAATTCAAAAATAAACCGAACCTTAAAAGACTGCTGTGTTATCCAACAGAGACATCGAGAAATGAACATCACACAGGAACATATCCCTGTGGCAGGTGTAATTACTGTTATTATATAAATAAAACAGATAAATGTGTGCATCCAGATACAGGCAAAATCTATTATTTCAAAGTAACAGCTGACTGTAATACTATGCATGTAGTTTATTCGGCAACATGTCAATACTGTTCTTAATATTGCATAGGAAAAACTGATAGGGCATTTCGAAATAGAATAAGGGAGCATTTGTATGCCATTAGGGTGAATTACCAAAATAACACTCTAGCTAAGCAAGTACAGCTATATGGCAGTGAGCACACATTTAAGTATATGGCTATTGATATAAATCAACCAACTATAAGAGAAGGAAATGTAAGAAATGTTACAGAAAATAAAGAAGCAACTTGGATAATTAGAATGAGGCAGATAAAGGTAGAGGCCTTAATGAAAGGGCCTCGATCAAACCCATTCTAAGAACTAGAAAGGACAGCATTAGGTAGAAAGAAAAATCTACTATATGGCCTATAATTGCTTCTTTACATACTATATCAATTTTTATATATCATATTAATTGTATATAATATTTGGATATAATCACTTTCCATTCAGTGTAATAACATTATAGCTATTTACATAATAAGCTTTATGATCAATGTATGTATATGATATTTAAATAACATCTTTTTAGGCTATATTTAAGTATATCATACAGCTAGTGTGCAAATGTTATTCATACACCATACATCAAGTACATCAAAGCTTTTAGCATAATTCACGCTTCATATGTGTGGGATACTCAAGTTATTAGGTCTTGTATTTTATTATCTAAACCTAGTTGCTAACTTCATTTTCATTTTAGAAGTCTCAATAAGAATTTTATTTTTATTTTAATGTGCATGATACAATGTATTCTTTTTAGTGCTGCATGAAGGTAAAAATGTGCAGTTATATAGATATATCAACTCAGTCATTTATGCGAATTTAAGAATTTATAAATATATCCAGCTTATGCTTTAAATCTTGTGTAAATCATAAATTTATAACTCTTGATTTAAATTACGATTTATATTGGCAGTTTAATATTTCATTGATTAGTTCAAATACGGTGTAAGAACATAACGTAATATTTTGCATGAGTAACATGTAAACTGATGGTGATTTATTGGGTATCCATATAATTAATATACCATTTAATGCAACAGTGTAGTGTGATATGAAACCATTTAGAGTTGGAGCTGGATAACGTTAGCAATTTATGTGACACGCCATAAGCAAACATTGTTGCTTATAATATACACATCATATATATAAAAAAAATTTTAAGTGAAATATGGGTTAGTCCAATAGTAATTGATTAATCTTACTTGTTATTATTTATATATTTTTTAACGTGAGATTTAAGAGACTCCCGTAGTGAATACTGTCTACATAGCTTAGGGGACAGAGTATTATAATAATGGATTCATGGCACCACAGGTATTATTGCAGAAGATAATTTTGCTGTTTTATCAGAAATATTAGAGATGGAACTGGATAATGCAAGTAATTTATGTGATACGTTATAAGTAGACCGTCGCTTATAACATATACATCACATATATAATAAATAATATAAAAATTTTTTTTCAAGTGAAATATGGGCTAATTCAATAGAAATTGATTAATTTCACTTGTTATTACATATTCTTTAATGTGAGATTTAAGAGATTCCCACAGTGGATACCCATAAATAGCTTAGGTGACGAAGCTTTATAATTATGGATCCGCAGTACAATAGGCACTATCGCAGCAGAAAATATCGCTGTTTTATAACAATATGTTTTAACAGGTTCAATACAAATTTATTTAAGAATTAGTCAGAATGAAAATATTATTATTTTTAAAGAAAAGTCTTTGTGTGTATTATCAGTTTTAGTATATGCATTTAACAGGTTTTTGTATTTTTAAAAAAGTTAATAGGATAATTAATTCCATATCACATGACTACTATTTAAGTAACTGTTTGTGCATTGCAAATGTTTTATGGTCTGATGAAGCAGATAGTGAAAGCACTTACCGAATAAACGTTTTATATATATTTTTTCAAAGAAGCTAGACTGGATTATTGTACAGCTGGTGGCTGCCTACTGTTGCTTTGTGCTTTTGGACACTTATACATATGCCTGAAATTTATACCAGAATTTGTAACTATGCCCAATAGCACAGCAAGTCTCTGTATAAGAGAACTTTGCAAAATAAGTTTCCTGGGTACTGTAATACCCTTGAAACCACTTTACTGTAAAAGTCATTTATCTTGAAATTACTTTACTGTAAAAGTAATTTATCATCATTTTGAGAAACATTTTGAATAATTGCACTGTGCAAATAAACTAGGCAGAAGAAGCTGAGTGCAAAAAACATTTCAAAGTACTGCACTTTGCGAATAAACTGGGCAGTAACTGCGCTATGCGAATAAACTTTTCGAAATAATCGCACTTTGTGAGTAAACTGGGCAGAAGTTCAGAGTGAGAAACACTTTGAAGTAATTGCACTTTGTGAATAAACAGTACACAACACACTGAGATTTCCCTAAAATGGCTGCATTTTGCCAAATAACTCTGTATAGTCCAAGAAGCACTATGTAATGGTGACACTCTGTGAATAGACACACCCATGCACAAGAAACTTTTCGAAATGTCTGTAATTGACTGCACTTTATGAAATAGTTGCACTTTGCACACAACAAACTCTTCAGAATAAATACACAGTAATACGCATTCACTGTAAGCACTTTTATACACTTTGAGACACGTTGAACAACTCTAGTTATGCTATTCAGTTGTTATATTCGTTTTGCCCATTTGGTCTCTTTTCATGCCCATTATATTTTCTTGTGCCCATTTTAACGCTAAACATGCTCGTTTTACTTTAAACATGCTCGTTTTGCACTTCTGAGGTATTTTGTAACCCTTTGTGTACTTTTCTAATGCTCGTTTTATCAAATAGCTTAATTTCAAAAATTTTGTCTGATTAAGGAGCTTTTTTATGCTTTTCATTTGCTTAATAAATGTTTCTGTGCTATTCGTTTGATAATAATGTGCTTTGTGCCCTTGTAATGCTCCGTTTTATCTTTTTTAATAAAGAAAGCATTCATGCAATTTCTTTCATTACATTTGGCCCTTTTTCACTCTCGGGTCACGTAGTCTGCCTTCACCGTTAACTCTGCACCTTGTGGCTCTGGTAAGCAGGTGCTGGAATCCCTGGTTCAGACACCATGCAGCTCATCCAGTCAGGATAAAACAGACGAACAGTTGTGGGTTCTCTTCAAGGAGCTTTATTATATAGAAACACTTCATGAATGAGGCTAAGTAACTTTAACTTATAAACTAACTATGATACACATAGATGTTCATACTCTGGCTGTATTCTCAAAATGGGACTGAAGCTAATACATGTTCACTATTTATATGCACGTTCAGTCCTTGGAAATGCTACTTAAAGGTACAGCACGCTTGTTATTCTACAACCTTCAAAAAACGTATTTTTACACTCCCGCCCCAAGAAAAAAACAATTATATTTCTGTTGGTACTAAAAAAGACTTTCCAAGGTTCCCAGCTCCCTCTAGCTTTTTGACCAGAACAACTTTATCAACATAATCACTTCATCTACATACTAGGGATCTGGTTTGACCAATCTCTTGACTTTCAGGAGCAGATTCAAAAATGTAGATTTAAAATCAACTGTCTATTTTTTTGAGTTCAGAAAATATCTCAACCCCTTTCTTCACCAGGTAGGGCAGCTATTAAGAAAGGTTTCCTGCTTTTAGAACTTAGATATGTCTTACTCTTGTTTGCCACATTCTGTAATGAAACTTCATTAACACTTCAACTCTTATCTAATAAAATGTACAGTTTTATCAATAATTTCCCTTACTTTGTAAATCATTATCCAAGGCAACCTGGCTCCCTGGACAAGCCAGGTCCATTGTACTTCTAGGTTCCTAACTCTTCAAATTACTAAGCAACCACTTCTCCACTGGCAATGACTTATTACTAACACCCCAACTTACAACCTCAGAACTCAGGGTACTGTATGGCCTGCTCTCCAAATCCCATCTAACTGACTCTAGATTCTTTGAATTTGCTCCAAAGCAGTGGCAATCTTTTCTTCACTATTGCACCAAACATACTAACTACACTAAGATTAGGCCTCTTCTCAAACAGAATCAGTTTTTATTAGTGTGAATTAAACTATGTTACACTGTTTTAGCAATTACAACTGCCTGGGTTCTTGCTTTCGGGACTATATTAGAACACCGAACATTCAAAATGTCGAGTGTTCTAATATTGAACCCTAGCAATCGAAAAAAAAAAACATCAGGCATTCAGAACAACAAATTTTTTCCTAGGGAAAACTTTGCTGTTCCAAAACACATACACACAACACAAGCACACCAAACAAACAGCAATCCACACACATACACCTAAACTCATGCACCTAACCCTACACTAAACTATACATACACCACTAATTATCCACTAACCTAACCTGCCCTAATCCACACGTCCACACAATCACTCACTTGCCTGACCCGTACCCTAACCCTAACTCACCTAACCCGCCCTAACCCACACGTCCGCACAATCACACACTTGCCTGACCCGCTCCCTAACCCTAACTCACCCAACCCACATGTCCACACAATGGCACACTTACCTGAACCTGACCCATAACTTTCCAACAGAGAGCTGAAACTACTGAAGCAACAGAAACAGACAACTGAATTCTTTCCCTAAGAAAGAATTTGGTTTCCTGTTCGATATTTTCAGAGTTCGCTGAAAACGGGTCGATATTAGAACACCCGACATTTCAAATGTTCGGTGTTCTAATATAGACCCTTGCTTTCTGCATATTTTAGAATCTGTTTGAGGAATCCAAATGCAAATGCCAGAATGCAGGACATATAACTTTATAAACAGAACTCTGCATTAAATTAATTCTGCTTGCATGTCACCCTACTTACACAACTACTCTTTGGGTTACCACTATGTGTCTGTTTCATATAGATATGTACATAGCTTCTATTGCTCCTTGCTTTGTGTCATCTTACAACATTTGTTTTACTTGGTCTTTACCATTAGTTATCTCTTGTTTGTCCTCTAAGCATCTGTGTTACCTAGTTGTTACAATTTTGATGGCCAGTCCTGCTTCTGGCACTTTTTTTTTTTTGCTACTCAACTAATTTCACATGATGCAAAAGTTTTACATAGTCTCTCTCTGTCTCTCTTTTTGTGAACAATTTGTGTTACCTTTGGGTTCTACTCTTGGTTGTATTTGTTTATTTTTGCTGCTATTATTTGGAAAGCAGCCCAGGCTGAGTTTGCAGTCAGTCATGCAACAATCAGTGTTCTACTCTGGTAAACAAATGTACATAAAATAAAATAAATACAGTGTTCATGCATAAGAAGAATTTACAGCATATTCTCATTTAATTATCAAAAATGTGATTTTCAGCTCTTTGTGTAATGTTTTCACCCACCATATGCTGATAGGAATAACATGAAGCAATGTACAGTACAATATACAAGGGTTGACAGCTCAAAGGACATTTTGCCTGTAGAATAACTAAGTATAGCTGTATTGATGACTTACAGATACCTAAATAAAGCTATACTGCATGTACATTGACATTTATTTATTTATTTTATTGGCTCTTGTGCAGTCTGAGCCTCAAGCTGCTTTATTATTTATTATTTATTTATTTATTTACATTTGTTGACCAGGAATGTTCGACTGGATGCAGGTCCATTTTCAGCAGAGGCCCGGGGAGAAAAGCTCCACAAATTAAAATATTACATAGTTACAGATTAAGAATCCTAGCAATTAAAATATTACAAACGTAGTTACAGATGAAGAACATAGTACATTCAGTAGATAACTAGCACCTGGCCAAAAACATCTCTCCACTAGAAAACCTTCTCAGCTGGTCTACCCACCATCTCCCCCAAGAAGCTATCATTTTAGGTGATTTCAATATTGACTGGCAATCCTGTTCTGGCAACCATACAACCCAACATGTAAACCTTCATGGCTTCACCCAACTAGTCCAGTCACCAACCAGGATAAATAAAAACCCCAGCAAGCACACTACCCTGGATTTGATACTAGTCAGTAAGAGCCCCCAGTCATATATAACAGGCTGCTTGTCAGATAGCCTCAGTGATCACTCCCCAGCATTCCTACTCAAAAAATACCTATAGCAAGCTAAACCTGTCATTTACCATCAAATACGTAAAAACTAAACTTTAACCCACTCACATTCATCTCATCCCTCAAAGAATGTAACTGGCATCCTCTAAAGTACCTCAGTCTAGATGACACAGTTAAATTTTTTAATACTACCTTCCTGAGCATCCTTAATTACCATGCCCCCATAAGACTTTCCAGAATCAAAGCACAACTACAGAAAACCACTAAGTCAGAAATGAAAAACAGGGATAAAGCTTGGGAGCACTGGCGCAAAACCATAACCCCCTCAACTAGACATAAATTCCTAGAACTACACAATAGCGTCAAAAAGCTAATAAAACAGGACAAATTCCAATACTACCAGTCTGCCCTAGACTCCTCCCAACACAGCCCCAAACAATTCTGGTCCTCCATAAACTCCATCCTCCACCTAGGTAAAGTCAGTACCCCTCCTCCTAACATCCCTCACTCCTCAGAAAATATTGCTACCTCATTCAACACACACTTCACACAAACCATACTATCACTAGCTAAACAACACAACCCCCCTCACCTCCAACCCACTCCTTCAACTAGTAATCTCCCCACTGCCTTCTCTTTTTCTCCTGTACCTACCTCCAACATAAAAAAACTCTTAACTAGACATAAGCCCACCAACTTAGCAGCAGACAACCTCCCAAGTGAATACCTACAAATTGCAGCTGATGCTCTGGCCTACCCAGTATCCATCTTGATTAACCAATCTCTGTCAGAAAGTTATGTTCCCACACTGTTGAAAGTATCACACATAATTCCCCTCCACAAAGGCGGACCCTCCACAGAACTAACCAATTACCGCCCCATAGCTCATTCTCTCTCCACTCTCCAAAATACTAGAGGGATGCATACACTCTCAGGTCATAGACTACCTCCTTACTAACAACCTCCTTTCCAATACTCAGCATGGTTTCCAACCAAACCATAGCACCACCACTGCCTTACTCTCCTTTACTAACACTATCCTTCAGCAGAAAAACAATGGCTATCTCTCCTCTGCTACTTTCCTAGACCTATCTAAAGCATTTGACATGGTCCCACACAAACAAGTTATCTCTGTCCTCAATAACCTATCCTTCTCACAATCAGTCACCAACTATGACCACCAAAAATCCATTGTATGGCAGAATGACATATCTCCCCAACTACCTGTCTCCATAGGAGTTCCCCAAGGATCCATCCTTGGACCCCTACTCTTCTCTGTTTTCACCAATAATCTACCTCTGCCACCAAACATGGCACACTCATACAATACGCAGGTGACTCAACCATCATCTGCTCAGCCCAGTCCCTACCCAAACTTCAAAAAGTCACACAAGAAGCCTTTTCCTCTGTTGAAACTTGGTTATCCGATGCCCAATTAATACTCAACCCAAACAAAACTAAACTACTCATCTTCCAACCCACCAAACATACTCAAAACAACTCTCACTTTAACATCACAGCAAAAGACAACACCACTATATACCCAACTGAACACACCAGATTGCTAGAAGTGGAAATAGACAATAAACTAAAATTTGACATTCACATATCCATGACCATAAAAAAAGTCCAAAAAAAACTATGAGCGTAATACAGAAATAAGCAACTTCTCACCAAAGCAGCAAAGATTTCAATAGCAAATTCCCACCTTATCTCCGTCCTACATTATGCCTCTCCAATATATACCAACCTAAGGCAATGCGATTTAAACAAGCTAGAGACCTGCTTCAACAAAATCGCCAAATTCGCCACAGGGGCATTCTACCATAGTCACCACTGTCTCTCACTTGCTGAACTGGGCTGGCTTGAACTCCCTAACCGCCTTCAATGGTATCAACTCTTACTCACCCACAAACTAGTAAACCATCCACTAAATGTCCCATCCCTTCAGAGTCTACTCCAACCCTATCACACCACCAGACCACTAAGATCCAGCAACAAAAATCACTTGTAGATCACTAAAGCCAATAACTCTGCTGGTGAAGCACTATTCCCTTGCACCATAGCCAAATTATGGAACTCCCTCCCACCCACAATTACCTCCAATACCATCATGCACCCACTTCAAAACATTACTAAAAGCGCACCTAAAAACATGATGGCTATGCCCTTGCAACTCCCACTCTAATATCACCCACCCCATCCAACCACTACCTTTCTTTCCACTCCACTAACTACCTTGATTATAGCAAGCTCAGATGCTCATAAGCCTAGTACTTATTATACAGCAGGAACGTCTTATTGTAACATTTGTTAATGTTTGTTGTGTACTTCACAGATAAAGATTCTAGTTGTCTACTGATATACTATGTTCTTCATCTGTAAATATGTTGTAAGTAATTGCTATGTAAATTGTTAATCACTATGTAATCCAATGTAACTACTGTCTGTTTATTTTAACTGTGGAGCTTTTCTCCCCGGGCCTCCACTGAAAATGGACCTACGTCCAGTCAGACACTCCCGGTCAACAAATATAAATAAACAAACAAATAAATAAATAAATAAATAAATCTGTTCTACCCACGAAGTCATAGCAGATATTAACAATTGTTACAATAAGAAGTTACTGCCATATAATAAGTAGATAGGCATGGAAGTATCAGAGCTTGCTGTAATCAAAGGTAGTTTGTGGGGTGGAAGAGAGGTAAAGGGCAGATGGAGTGAGAGAAGCTAGAGGGGAGAGTTACAAGGGCATAGCCAGCATGTTTTTAGGTGTGCTTTAAGTAAAGCTTTGAAGTTGGTGCATGATGGTAGAGAGGTTATTGTGGGGGGCAAGGTGTTCCATAATATGTCTATAGCCCTGGAGAATAGTGCTTCTCTGGCTGTGTTATTGGCTCTAGTAACCTGTAATTGATTTTTGTTGCTGGATCGTAGTGGTCTGGTGGTGAGATAGGGTTGGAGTAGATACTGGAGGGATGGGACCTTTAGAGGATGGTTAACCAGTTTGTGGATGAGTGTGAGTTGATACCATTGAAGGAGGTGAGGGAGTTCTAGCCAGCCTAGTTCAGTAAGTGAGAGACAGTGGTGACTGTGGTAGGATGCCCTGGTGGCAAATTTGGTGATTTTGTTGTAGGAGGTCTCGAGTTTCTTTAGATCACATTGCCTTAGGTTAGTATATATTGGAGAGGCATAAAGCAGGGTGGAGATAAGGTGCGAATTTGCAACTGAAATCCTAGCTGCTTTGGTGAGGAGTTGCTTATTTTTGTATAAGGCTCCTAGTTGTTGGTGGACTTTGTTTATGGCCATGGATATGTGAATGTCACATTTGAGATTGTTGTCTATTTCAACTCCTAGCAATTTGGTGTGATCTGTTGGGTGGATAGTGTTGTTGTCTTTTGCTGTGATGTTAAAGTGTGAGTTTTGAGTATGTTTGGTGGGTTCGAAGATGAGGAGTTTATTTTTGTTTGTGTTGAGTATTAACTGGGCATCGGTTAGCCACGTTTCAACAGACGAAAAGGCTCTGTGTGACCTTTTGCAGTTCGGGTAGGAACTGGGCGGAGCAGATGATGGTTGAGTCATCTGCATATTGTATGAGTGTGCCATGTTTGGTGGCAGAGGATAGATTATTGGTGAAAATAGAAAAGAGTAGGGGTCCAAGGATGGAGCCTTGGGGAACACCAATAGAGACAGGTAGTTGGGGAGATATGTCATTTTGCCATACAACAGATTGCTGGCGGTCAGACAAGTAACTTTGAAACCAGTTGGTGACTGATTGAGAAAAGGATAGGTTATTGAGTACAGAGATGAGTTGTTTGTGCGGGACCATGTGAAATGCTTTAGATAGGTCTCGGAAAGTAGCAGAGGAGAGATGGCCATTGTTTTTATGGTGAAGGATAGTGTTAGTAAAAGTGAGTAAGGCAGTGGTGGTGCTATGGTTTGGTCGGAAACCATGTTGAGTATTAGAAATGAAGTTGTTAGTAAGGAGGTTGTCTGAGATTTGAGAGTGAATGTATCTCTCTAGTATTTTGGAGAGTGGAGATAGAATCGCTATGGGGCAGTAGTTGATTAGATCTGTGGAGGGGCCGCCTTTGTGAAGGGGAATGATGTGTGATATTTTCCATAGTGTAGGGACGTAGCATTCTGACAGAGATCGGTTAATCAAGATGGATACTGGATAGGCTAGGGCATCAGCTGCAATTTGTAGGAATTCACTTGAAAGGTTGTCTACTGCTAATTTTGTGGGTTTAAGTTAAGTTAAGAGTTTTCTTATGTTAGAGGTCGGAATGGGAGAAAATGAGAAGAGTGTGGGGAGATTACTGGGTGAAGGTGTGGGGTGTAGGGGAGGGGTTTGTGTTGTCTACCTAGTGATAGTATGGTTTGTGTGAAGTGTGTGTTGAATGAGGTAGCAATATTTTCTGAGGAGTGAGGAATGTTAGTTGGAGGGGAATTGATTTGACCTGGGTGGAGGGTGGAGTTTATGGAGGTCCAGAACTGTTTGAGGTTGTGTTGGGAGGAGTTGAGGGCAGACTGGTAGCATTGGATTTTGTCCTCCTTTATTAGCTTTTTGACTCTATTGCATAGTTCTATGAATTTCTGTCTAACTGAGCGGGTTTTGGTTTTGCACCAGTGTTCCCAGGCTTTATCTTGGTTTTTCATTTCTGACCTAGTGGTTTTCTGTAGCCATGGGGAGGGGTGGGCATTGGTTCTGGTAAGTCTTATGGGGGCATGGTTATTTAGGATGCTTAGGAAGGTAGCATTGAAAAACTGGACGGCGTTATCTAGGCTAATGTAATTTAGAGGGTGCCAGTTGCATTCTTTGAGGGATGAGATGAATGTGATTGGGTTAAAGTGTAGTTTTTTATGTATTTGACGGTAGATGACCGGTTTAACTTGGTATAGGTGTTTTTGAGTAAGAATGTTGGGGAATGATCACTGAGGATATCTGATAGGCAGCCTGCTATATAGGACTGGGGAATCTTGCTGACTATTATCCAATCCAGGGTAGTGTGCTTGTTGGAGTTTTTATTTATTCTGGTTGGTGACTGGACTAGCTGGGTGAAGCCATGAAGGTTTAGATGTTGGGTTGGATGATTGCCACAACAGGATTTCCAATCAATATTGAAGTCACCTAAAATTATGGTCTCTTGAGGGAGATGGTGGGTAGTTCAGCTTAGGAGGTTTTCTAGTGGAGGGATATTTTGGCCAGGTTGCAAGTAGCATCCTATTATGCTGATGGTTTTATTTTGGTTTATTTTCAGGTTGGTATATATTATTTCTTCACTGGCAATTTGGGGAGCTGATGAGTTTAGAATCTGGATGTTTAGATGCTGTTTAAATATTATAGCTATACCAGCTCCTTTCTTGTTTAGTCTGTCTAGTCTTAGTATGTTGTAACCATTAGGGAGGATTTGCTCACTGGTAATGTGAGGTTATCCAGGTTTCTGTCAGGATGATGGAAAAATGTATCCATAAACAACTACTACATCACCTTCTGCATAATAACATACTCACCAGCTGTCAACATGGATTCCATCCTTACCATAGTACCACCACTGCCCTTCTATCCTTCACTGACAGCATAAACAAAAACCGTAATAACAATGCTATTTCCTCTGCAATATTCGTTGACTTATCAAAAGCCTTTGATATGGTTAATCACCAACTCCTACTACATATACTGAAATCCCTCTCACTCAGCACACCAGCCATAAATTGGTTTAAATCCTACCTTGAAAACCACCAACAGGCTGTACTATGGCAAAATAATCTCTCAAATAACCTTCCTATTACTCTTGGTGTTCCACAGGGCTCTATCTTAGGCCCACTCCTATTCTGCATTTATATTAATGACCTTCACTCTGCACTCCATAACACCACCTGCATTCAATATGCAGATGTCTCCACTATTATCTGCACTGCCACCACTCAAACTGAACTTAAATCTCTTACCCAAGAAGCTTTCAACACCATAGAACAATGGTCCTCTAAATGTTGCCTCCTCCTTAACCCAAAAAAAACTAAACTGTTACTTTTCACGCCAACCCGTAATTCAAACCCTATTTATTTCACACTTACATCCAACGATGGCACTGTTATCTCTCCCGACACTACCACCAAACTATTAGGAATAACAATAGACAACAACCTTAACTTTGATAGTCATATTAACAATACAATAAAATAAGTCAACAAAAAACTTGGATCTCTCTATAGAATCAAGTTATTCCTTTCACCAGTAGCTAGAACCACCATAGCCAGGACCCACTTAATGTCAGCTCTACTGTATGCCTCACCTGTTTACACCAATCTTTCTAAAAATAACATCAACAAGCTGGCTACATCCTATAATAATATTGCAAGATTTGCTACAGGTTCTCCCTTCCGAACTCATCACTGTCTTAACCTAAAACAACTTGACTGGCTTGAATTTGCTAACCATCTCTAATATCTCTATCTTGCAATTGTCCATAAGACCCCGCATCAACCCACTAACACTCCAGTACTCTCCACAATCATTGAACCCTACAAAAAAATCAAAAACCTGCACTCCTCAAACTACTAATAAACATTTCTAGGTCCAACAACTCATTAGGTGACTCCCTGTACTCTAACTGTAGGAAAACTATGGAATTTACTACCCTCTGAACTAACAACACTAACCTCTCTTCCACTCTTCAAAAAGAAACTGATGTTATACCTAAAGACTCACTGGCTCTGCAGCTGCATTCACCCTGATTAATCTTTCTTTTCAAACTTTTTCTTACTCCTACTCTCCTTATTTACTCCTAGATCAGTAAAATAACATTTTTCACAAATAAACTTTAATATATTCAGCATATTAGACCATCTCCTGTACACCACCTATTTGAAGCCTACTTCCTATGTTATCACCACTGACTACACCACGTGTATATATGGTAAAAAAAAAAAAAAAAAAAACTATATATACTTCTCCTAAACTTTTATGGTAACCTTTAGTACGTCCTGTCATGACTTGCATATGCTTGTATAATTTTAGAACTTGATCTGCTATAACTCTGTATTTTTGTATTTGTTGATCTGTATTTGCCTTTTTATGTTACTTTTGGAGCTTTTCTCCCCGGGCCACTACTGAAAATGGACATGTATCCAGCTAGACTAGCCCAGTCAACAAATGTAAAATAAAATAAATAAATAAATGATTATATCTGGGGAGTATAAGTCTATGGTGGCATGGAGTTCGCAGACTTTGTTGGCTATACTTCTGATATTTAGGCATAGCAGAAGGAGGTCATTTGGTTTTCTACTGGCTGGGATTTGGGAGATGTGGTTGTTTGTCTGATTATTAGAAGTGGGGTTGGAGATGAAGGGGCCAGGGTTGGGGTGGATGTCTCCACTGAGGGCAAGTTTTGATATGCATGAGGTTATTAGTTTTATCAGTTTGTGAAAGAGTTTGCATTTTAGGGAAACTTTATGATTGGGTGCAGTCGTTAACAGATGTGGTGGGAGGGTTATTTTGTTAACTTGTAGGGATGCATTTAGTTTTAGTTTTAGTATTTTAGTTGATAGAATATGTGGGGGATGCATAGGGATGGTTCTTGAGTTTATAGAGCTGAACAAAGAATGAGTTGAACCAATAAAACAATATGGCAATCTTCTTCTTTCGGCTTTTCCCAGTTAGGGGTCGCCACAGCGGATCACCTGTTTCCATTTCTTCCTGTTCTCTGCATCTTGCTCTGTCACACTAACCACCTGCATGTCCTCCCTAACCACACCCATAAACCTTATCTTAGGCCTTCCTCTTTTCCTCTTACCAGGCAGCTTCATCCTTAGCATCCTTTTCCCAATATACCCACATCCCTCCTCAGCACATGTCCAAACCAACGCAATCTTACCTCTCTAGCTTTGTCTCCAAACTGTCC